>NW_021135021.1:98554-217335 GCF_004193835.3 Ostrinia furnacalis
AGGAGAACCAAAGTAACCGACATAGCTCGCAGAATTGCTAAAATCAAGTGGCAGTGGGCGGGGCACATAGCTCGTAGAGACGATGGCCGTTGGGGCAGGAAAGTTCTCGAGTGGCGACCACGGGCTGGAAGACGTAGCGTGGGCAGGCCTCCTACTATGTGGACCGACGATCTGGTAAAGGTCGCGGGAAGAGCCTGGATGCGGGCAGCGCAGGACCGTTAATTGTGGAAAACCTTGGGGGAGGCCTTTGTCCAGCAGTGGACGTCATTTGGCTGAAAAAAGAAAAGAAAAAAGATATGGATGTGGGTTTTATTTGAGATTAATTATTATAGCACTGAATGTTTTCTCAGTACTAGTAATGCTCAGGTCCAAAGTTCGTTTTCCAGCAGTAATACTTAAGAGCCATTTCACATTTTCGTGCGAATTTCTAAGATTTTGGAAGCATGAATTACTATCTTAAGCAACACCCAGAGATTATTTAATAACTGCGAAANTCCATTGGAAAGTCTGTTTGCATTCCTAGGATTCCCCTAACACCCTCAAATTCAAGAGAATTCAAGAGAGTGCAGTTTCCCATCTCATGCTTAGGGACCACGGTTTAATAGTGTGGTTGCATAGAGCCTGCAACGGGCAACCGCGTGCGCAGCTGCTCATACTAATTTTCGATACAAAAGCAAGTGTTGGCGCCCTCACGAGTTTTAGCGGAGTTCCATATGGTAGCGGGAGTAGACTAGAATGGTAGAATACTCCAGAGTATGCGCACACAATAGCCTGGTGATTTAAGCACCTGAAGGAAAAACAAAAAAACATTTGACAACAGTGCTACTGACAACGCCACTCTTGTGNGGGATTAGAATTTAAATTATGTAAATAATTAACTGGAATCAATATTTTTAGGTGCTTCAGACTCAGATTCCTACAGCCTTCAGTATGACGTATGAAAGAAGATATACCACTGAAACCTATCACCTAGTTATTCAGTAGGTAACGGAAGATAATATTCCGTTTTCCTGTTCCTTAAAACAAAGGAGCTTTCCTAGAACATAGACACAGTATGCAGATGTAGCAAACTAAACAATGTGGTGCCATTTCGGGTCATTGCGTCATAGATACTGAGAAATATCGCCAGTTTCAGTAACAGGGGTTTTTCCAAGCGTTAAGATCTGGTGACTCATAATAATAAAGACGTCACGGGTACACATGGCCTATTCAACAAAAATAGGACTAGAGATGATCAAGCATCGATACAATTATCGATGGTAGATGTCTCTGCTATGAAATAACACTTATTTATCTTATCAACATCTTATTATTACAATAATATTAGTGATTTGCGGGTGGCCGTTCATTCGGCTCTCATTTCTTTATTTTTCATCCCAAAATTGTTGAAGGATAATGATGAAAGTTCACAGTAAGATGTATACTCACGTATAATTTTGATTAAATTGAGATTTAACAAGCAAACGAAGTCGAAGGCGTCCAAAGTCCATTAGTATTTTCTACGTTAAAGCCATTTATATGTCAACCTTAATTATTATTTTTAATAAAATTATTATTCATTAATCTAATTAAAATAAACAGCCTGTACCCATCACTCAAGCTGAAATGTTAACCCAAATATATTTTAAACTGTATCTCCTCGTCTGAAGATAAACTTCTTTGCATCACCAATGACTTTGAACACAGCTTGAGTTTTCCTGTAACAGAATTGGATTATTGATTCCGTTCCTGAAACTTTATGAGATCGGTATTCCCGATTGATTCAAATGATCAGGTCTGATTCAGGACTCAAATTGGCTAGGCTATTTGTACAATTAGATGGGTTTCCATTCTTCTTTTAAGTACTGAGTCACATAACACGTATGATTTCACAATCAGTAACGAGTATTACAAACAAGACTGAAGACCATGTTCTGTAGGTATTAATTACTTTCCATAATCGAACATAAAGCAAAAAATCCTAATAAAGCAAGTTTCTTGGATTCTTCAACCCCTTTTCGTTTCAGCCAAATGACGCCCACCGCTGGACAAAGGCCTCCCCCACCCAAGGCTTTCCACAATGAACGGTCCTGCGCTGCCTGCATCCAGGCTCTTCCCGCGACCTTTACCAGTTCGTCGGTCCACCTAGTAGGAGGCATGCCCATTGCCCAGGCCACCCCTTTTACTTGAATTTTATTTCATTTTAGCGTGAAATGCTCATCCTGTCAAAATGTCATGAGATTACATCCTGACGATGACGGACAGCTTAGTTCATAATATTTATTATACCTTCAACAATCAAATGGTCCTGTTGGCATCTTTGCCTCTATGGGCATTAAATAGGCAGGTACTCTATCAAGTTAAGATCTTATTCAAAATGGAATTGTATAAGTAATTAAAATAACAATTAGAATACAAGATTGCTTCAATATTACCGTGCTTCAGTTGTTCAGTTCTAATTTATATAGTACTGTTTGCAAGTAATAAAAATAAATATAATTTTATCTTACAAGCTATTGCACGTGTCGTTAATTATCACGTTAAGAACACGACAAATCAATTATGAAAATTAATAGTCTGTTATTTCTAATTAAAATGTTGTCTAGAAAATACTTGCTACTATTTTCTGCTGCGGCAGATGCTGACGGGAACAAATCACTATATAAGTACTAGGCAAGGTATCTTCTTATTCGTTTCGCCTTTGGCAGAGCGGTCGTGGTCACGTTGATGCGTTGTTCACATCGGTTGTTGAGGCGGATACAACACTCCGCACGGTCTCCCGCCATCTCTCTGTTGGCAGACTGTCTGGTGCAGTCACATACGTCGTCTCCCACTGTCAAGGAAAAGTCGAAGGAACCCGCGTGGCAGGTCACCTTATCACCTATGCGCTGGACCGACCAAGGCAAGGTATAGAATAGAATATAATTTATTTATTGCTTTTTCTGTATAGGCAATAGCTCAAAATTTAAACTCAGATTCAGTGCCACTCAGTTAGTGGCCTCTAAGGCCCAGAATACACGGTGAAACGCAACTGCAACCAAACTGCAACATCTAGTTACTTTTGTTGCATCTAAGTTTCTGCCATAGCGTCCGTTGAGAGACCACACATGACGCGACCAGTTTGACCAGTTTCAAACTACAAGAAAAAAGCTTAGTTGACTTGTACCCGTTTTCACCATCAATCCCAAATTTTTAAGTGACCCCTATGAAAAAAAAATCCTGTTATGTTTCCATATGGGTCATTTGAAATTTAGGGATTGATGGTGAAAACGGGCGTAAGACTAATTTGAAAGTAACCTACAAGTCTCACAGCGGCGCTGCTATACCAAAATATTCTATCAATGATGTCACCCCCAAACGAACGCGAAACCATCCATCAGACAGTCATCGTGCTGTCAAAGGACCAAAATTCCTTGTAGTTTCCCAACGCGCAGCCGTTTAGGCGTCGTCGTCACGCATGCGCGCCGTGCATTCGAAATTAAACCATTGTTGCAAGAACTGGAACAATAGGACGAGTCGGATTTATTCTAAGTATCGGCACATTTAGGCTAATAACAATCGGCTGTTATCGTTCGAAGAAGCCTTAAGTATGTGTTGGAAACTATTTAAAAGTTGAGTCAGTTTTTGGGCTTTTACTGTCCGTACATTGAGTTCTGTATGCCTAGGATTTGTGCCGCGATAAGCTTTTATCGAATTTACCTGATAAGCCCATACATTTGTCGTCTAAAATCGACGATAATATTTTATCACGGAGCGCATCTTAGCCGAGCTGGCAGCTGGCAGGGTCTTCTATGATGAATTGTCCGAAATTCAACAGTTCCTCCTTCCCACTTATGGCGAATGACGGAGTACCGGGGTCTTTTTAGTGGGTATGCCTTGTCCTCAGATCATAGAAAGAGAATANCGACGTCACAACGTGCGGCATTTTTAAGCAAGCGTTGACGTCACGGGCCTCTTCTTATGAACTTTGGGGCGCTTTATCTCTTTAAATTTTCATTAGTTTGAAAAAGTGAAAAATACGTGTAGAGTATTTTTTGATAAGTTAACTGACGGACTAATTAAAACTCTTGCTTTTTGACCCAGGCAACATCCCCATTGTCCGAAATTCAACAGTTCCTCCTTCCCACTTATGGCGAATGACGGAGTACCGGGGTCTTTTTAGTGGGTATGCCTTGTCCTTCTGACTTGGTGTCCTGAACTGTCCTGTTCCAATTGCAATTTAATGCATTTTTCCCAGACAAAAAAGATTGTTCTCATCACAATAATATTACCCAAATGCCGCTGATATCGTAATCCAGTTGGTTTCTTTACTTACATAAAAATACATCACAACTGCCTCCTTTAAAATGACGCAGTAAAACTAAGAGATTGGTGTTATGGTCGCATTAAAGTCGTCAATTAACCTTGGCAGAATTACTATGCAGGTAGTGGCTAATATTTCATAATGCGACGCGAATACCTCAAGATTTTAAGACTAACCGGATCGATCTAAATTCCATATTCATATTTCAATAATTGTAACTGGCAGAAGTTAATAAGTAAATATCGATTTTTTTTTTATAATTTGCTTATAATAGAAATTGATTTTTTTTAATAATCGAAATCCCGTCGCGGGACGATCCTGGATGCGAGCAGCGAGGACAAGTTGTAGTGGAAATCCAAGTCCAAATCCTTTATCCAGCAGTAGACGACATTTGGCTGTAACGAATCGATTTCTGAAATGCCAGCTTCTCACTCAAGTTCTCAACCTACACGTTAACCCATTACTTCCCAAACATCGAANGCTACGCGGCCGATGTTCGTTTCTGGGCATATCGCGGAGACACGCGCCACGCCCCCGTTTCACATCTATTCCCTTCTATGATCTGAGGCCTTGTCCTTCTGACTTGGTGACCTGTTCCAAATTCTTTTTAGTGGCCCTATGCCTTCTCCTTCTGTCTTGGTGTCCTGTTCCAATTGCAATTTAATGCATTTTTTCTCAGACAAAAAAGTCTTCTATGATGATTGCCCTCATCACAATATTCACAATAATATTACCCAAATGCTGCTGATATCGTAATCCAGTTGGTTTCTTTACTTACATAAAATACATCACAACTGCCTCCTTTAAGGCGATTACATGGCCGAACGACCTTGAGCATTAGAGCGAGACAACGCGCCTCACGCCGCGCGCCCGCGCTTCTGCCCGATACCAAAGTGCGCTCAGAATACAGATGCGAAGCGCTGCCAATTCTAACATAACTGCCTACGGGAATGTTAACTCGATTTTAATTTACGCAGATCGAAAAAAATTGCGATGAATGATTATATTTCAATTAGACATCATTATACTTTAATTAGTACCATAACTATGAAAAATAAACAGTTATTTCCTACTGTAAAGTTTGCAAAAAGGGACATACCTGAGCAGTTTGAAAGTTAGGCTGACGATATTCGTGTGTCTAAGTGAGCTTCTAAACAGTTTTTAAGTGTGTGTACGAGTACCTACCTAAATGTAAATGTCTGTCTGTGCAGGTATTCAAAATATTGGTCAAATATCGGTCAACATTGAATAAAATATTTTTGATCATCGAATACAATTTAAGACTTTACTTTCTCCGTTATTATTTTTTGGTAAAATCGAGAGAAAAATAAGATTTTAGATTTTTGCGTTCCATTTCAACTAAAATAAATAAACACGGATTGAGAGACATTTTTTGTAGGTATTTTTTGTTGTCTTGTGATTTCCTATACCTAAGTGCGTTGTTTTATTATTATTACCTACTAATACATAATAAAAAAATACCTATGTATATCTCGAAGTATATAATAAATCTAGAATAAATAGATAATCAGACAAATAAATCTAGAAAAATAGATAATCAGCATCTTGTATACCTATGTATTTAAATTATCTTAAACATTTTATAATACCTATACATATTTAAAATGACGCAGTAAGTACTTAGATCACTTTCATTCAGCCGCCGAACTACTATGAGTACCGAGTGTACCATCTGCGCTATAAATTCTTTATAGAAAAACAAAGAAGCGGAGCGTGCCGATGTGCGACACAGCCTCCCCGTGCGAACGCTAGTGAAAGACTGAGCTCCCGCATTCGCGCGGCCCGCGTGTGGAAATTACAGGGTATTTTGAATGTATGACACGTAATACATTATTTTTGAAAAAAAATGAACAACAATTTTTTAGATAATTAAATTTTCTATCATTTGGTGAAAGAATAATTAAAATCGCTTCAGCCGTTTAGGAGGAGT
The DNA here is from genome assembly GCF_004193835.3 of Ostrinia furnacalis. Lineage (NCBI taxonomy): Eukaryota > Metazoa > Arthropoda > Insecta > Lepidoptera > Crambidae > Ostrinia > Ostrinia furnacalis. The sequence goes on from NW_021135021.1 coordinate 104,788, forward strand.
AGGAAATTTCTTTGGTGAAATTAGAAGAAAGTTAAGAATTTTTTCTGTCAAAACTAATAGTTGTAACAAAAAAAACGAACAACAATTTTTTAGTTTAAGATATTATACATCTCACACATATTTTTTTTTCTTGTTTGGATCATCCATTTAGGAGGAGTAGGGATTCAAAGAGAGGTCTATTTTGCAGTTTTGCCTCACCTATCGCCTTAAAACGACGCAGTAAAACTAAGAGATTGGTGTTATGGTCGCATTAAAGTCGTCAATTAACCTTGGCAGAATTACTATGCAGGTAGTGGCTAATATTTCATAATGCGACGCGAATACCTCAAGATCTCAAGACTAACCGGAACAAACTAAATTCCGTATTCATATTTCACTGGCAGAAGTTAATGTGAATTATCGATGTTATATTTGCTTATAATCGAAATTTAATTGTAATAATCGAAATCCAACGGCCGTTGGGGCAAGAAAGTTCTCGAGTGGCGACCACGGGCAAGAAGACGTAGCGTGGCCCACGCTGCGTGGGCAGGCCTCCTACTAGGCGGACCGACGATTTGGTTAAGGTCGCGGGAAGAGCCTGGATGCGGGCAGCGCAGGACCGTGCATTGTGGAAAACCTTGGAGGAGGCCTTTGTCCAGCAGTGGACGTCATTTGGCTGAGACGAACGAACGAATCGAAATCCCGTCACGGGAAGATCCTGGATGCGAGCAGCAAGGACCAGGTAGTGGAAATCGTTTTTGGAAATCAAGTTGGGGGAATCCTTGATCCAGCAGTGGACAATATTTGGCTGAAACGAATTGAAATCTGAAATGCCAGCGTTTCTCTCAAGTCCTTTTGTTAACCTACACGTTAAGGTGAGTATAGACTTGAGCATTGTAATGTAACGTTCTTACGAATAGTAGGTACAATACAGGTATTATGTACGACGTTTGATTCGTGAGAGACACTGACACTAGAACCTGTGCTAGAACATTTAATAGAGCGGCTCGTTGTTTTGTTACAAAGTATGCTCTAATAGTCTAGTCTATACTCACCTTAACGTGTTTGACAGATCGTGTGACATAGGCATTCTTTATTTGAAATTGCTGTACCGTCTTTTGTTTAAAACAAATTGTATTTCCGTTACAACTCTGATTAGATGCGCCTGCACCGATTACCATGGAGACGACCTTGAGGGTTGGGAATAGGGTATGCAAAACCGAAAGTTTATCAAAAACCGATTTTTTTTTCGGTTTCCAAGAAAAAAAACCGGTTTTCGGTTTTTAATCGGTTATTATCGTTCTATTTTTTTTTTCAATCAACTAGTAGTTACATACAGCGATTTGTTACGTCCTGTCCGTTTTGTGTTAAATTACATTATTTAAGAGAGGGTTATAACAGTTTTGATAAATTTAGCTTATTCATTAGGCATTATTGGCACATAATGAATAATGAATAAGCTAAATTTAACTCAAGGGATGGTAGTTTATCTCCATTGTACGTAATAATTCAACGAATACGTTTTTAAAATTCATTACCTACTCTGTCGGTTTAGTATTTTGTTAATTACCACCATGTACGTAATGTACCTACATCAAAAACGTATTTGTTTACTATTACGATTGATATAAGCAATATCTTAAATTAAAAAGTAGAATAAAATGTAAAAAGCTTTATTTGTGAACGTTAGGGGGTATTTCTGTCAAATTTCAATACACTAAGTATTACAGTAATAAGCTTCTGCAGATATCGCAAATAAATGAGATTCAATGTTCAAAACAATTCAGAAATAAAAACTGTTCAATTCACTCACACATAGGTTAATTATTCACTGCAATAATCATCAACTATCTGAATCGCGGGGTGGGTCATGTCAGGTGGCGCGCGCGGGCGGTACGAGTCTTAAATAATTATCGGGGATTCCCCGTTCAAAGGTAAACGGCGGAGTAACCAAGTGACAATGTTGCCAAGTTATTGTAAAATAACCAAATATTCGTCAAATATCAAAATACCCAGGTTATATTATAATAAAATGATATTGCTTATTTATGGAATTTGTTAAGTGTATACAGATAGAAAAACCGATTTAAATCCGGGTTTCGATTTTTAAAACCGGTTTTAGAATTCGTCGAAAAAGGGCGGTTTTTCCGATTTTTCGGTTTCCGATTAACCGGTTTTGCATTCCCTAGTTGGGAAACCAGATTTTGCACAATAACTTGACCTTGGAGAAGTGTTTCTATGTGTAATTATTTTACTTCTGCAATGTTTCAAAAGTTCACTTATCATTACTATTTTTATAATTCTAATAGTTTCATTACGTTTTTATACCAAAATTGTTAAACCTATTTTGATTAAGCACTTATGAGGACAGATTGCACTTAGGAAGACATAGATAGTCTGACTTTTATAGATAAGAACTTTTGATGTAGAGACTTAGAAATTCCAAGTTTTTGAATGGAACTGGATTTTTTAACTGAAAGTTTCTTTTTTTGGACACGACTGTGTTTTTAAAGCCACACAACCACACAACTCATTTATGCTTTGCAATGTAGTCAAAGTTGTAAGTTACGTACCTACTACATGCACCTAATGGAATTACTCGTGACCATTTTGGCGCCATTTAATTATATCTTTCTGGCATTAACACAAACAAAACAGCTGTTGCATTTCGGGTTGCTGTCGAAGTCGACCAATAAATAAACAACTTTTGCATGCCACACGCAACTTTCTTATTGGCTTTGAAAATAAACCAGCCGACCTCGGTTCTTCCAGTCGGCCATATTTGGAAATGTCTGAATCATGGTAAACTACCAAAAGGTCTCAGGTTCAGAACTTTACTTGAGAGAGGAGAGGAGTTATTTTGACTATAACGACGGTCTGTCATTTAAAAAAGTCAGCATCCTTAAAAGGATTTGCCACACCTTTGTGCCTGCGCGGTCAAGTCAAAGTGAACGCAACCCGTATCCATTTATGAACAACACTAGCTTTCCGCCCGCGGCTTCGGTAATTTTGTCTGTCACAGAAAATCAATAGCGCGCGCGTCCCTGTTTCAAAAACCGGGATAAAAACTATCCTATGTCCTTTCCCGGGACTCAAACTATCTCTATGCCAAATTTCATCAAAATCGGTTCAGTGGTTTAGGCGTGAAAGCAAGACAGACAGATTTACTTTCGCATTTATAATATTAGTAGGATTAGCAGGATTGTCGGCCAGAGCAAGCGGTCAGCGGTCCAAGAAAGATGAAGCCGTCATGCAAAGACAATTCTGTCTGCAGTGCAGTGCGGTGTGGTTTGCGTTCCTTGATCGTGCCCGCACGGTCAGGTGACAGGTCGCATAATACAAAATGTTTATAGACCGACAAAGTTGTCAAACTTGACGCATCCGGTGTAGCAAATCCTTAAATATTAACATAAAAAAAAAAGAAACTGCTTTCTGCGAATTGATGTTAGACTAAACGCGTGTTGACGAACTCTGACCCTAAAAGTTAAACTAGTGTTTGCAATAACTATTCGAAACAATAGAGCACACTTTTTTTTAAAAAGCAACACACGTAGATTGCGCTCAATGGGGGCGGTTTTCCACCAAAGTGAAGGCTAGACGAGTGACACAGCGGGCAGGTTATTTCCACCAAAATGGGGCGAAGATGCGGAGAAGACTCCCGTTCCACTGCTCTCCTGTGAAATGTGAAACTTTCTGAAAGCCTTTTTAATAATTATTTTTTATTTTATTGGGGTAAACAGTGACAAAAGAAACCTTTAACTATCTCGTCTCCTCTCGCCTCGTATCCGCGTTGGTGAAAAACAAGCTTTAATACATTGCCGACAATATTGACGGCAGATTGACGTGCAAAGTGCAAGTGTCTTGACATTCGTAACCGTAATAAGTGGCAACACCGTCGCAAGGACGCCGACGAGTGTTGCCGCTAATAAACTGGCTTGAATCAAAATGCGTTGCACTTGAAATGTTATTGTTGAAGACATGCGGTTGCCCGGGACTTTGTCTGTTTTGTACCAATATTTAGCAACAGTGATTGTAATTCCACACTTAAACAAACCTGATTGTGAGAGGGGATGGCTTCTTTAAGTGCATCATCAGCCAAATCAAAGTAAAAGTCAGAGGTTTCGAATCAGTTTTTATTCAATACATGCGTCGCCATTATAGGCTATCAAAGCTATTGAAGATCTACTGGATTTATCTACTAGACAGTAGAGAATCCGAAATGTAAGATGATATGCACTCATAAAGATGCACACATCACCGAATAAGACTAAAATTAACCACCGAGTAAAATACTAAACGGACCTATAAAACGAACGCGCTGTGGGAATCTGCATTGAAAAACCAGCAAACCTTGAAAACATAAATTTTATAATAGTACATTACTCAATATTCTAAGAAGCATTTTAAATAATATTGGCATTATTGTAAATAGCGTAACCACACACCGAGTCATGATTTTTAACATTAGTGAATACAAATGACTAATTGATTTCTTAACCAACAGGCCGCTTCTTGTTCTAGCACGTGCTAATACCAACCACAATGTTCTCACGGTAGATGATTTTTATTTATTTACTAGCTGACCCGGCGAACTTCGTACCGCCTTAGCGTAGAGATTTTCTTTATATTTTTTTCCGTAAAAACCTTGTACAGAGTATTAGAAAACTACAAAAAAAAATCAGCCAAATCGGTCAAGCCGTTTTCATGTTATGTCGTGACAACGGAAAACGGGTTTCATTTTTATATATATAGACTAGCGGCCGCCCGCGACTTCGTACGCGTGGATCCCGTTTTACCTCCTTAAGGGTTGAATTTTGCAAAATCCCGTCTTAGTGAGCACCTACGTTCTAAGAGGAACCCCCATGCAAAATTTGAGACTCCACTTGTAGTTTCTGAGATTTCGTGGTGAGTGAGTCAGTCAATGAGTGACCTTTCGCTTTTATAGATATACAGGGTGTTAGGTAAATGGGTATATGAGCCGGCACTAGCCCATGTTAACATGGTCATATAAATGGTATGGTGAAGTCAGAAAATTGATATTTTCATTTTAATTATTTTAATTTTCATACAAATCGGATTTTATAAAATTTATTTTGTATGAAAATTAAAAAAATTCAAATGATGATATCAAATTTCTGACTTCACCATACCATTTATATGACCATGTTAACATGGGCTAGTGTCGGCTCATATACCTATTTACCTAACACCCTGTAGATTTATTTTTCCTTTCTTTCTAAAACTTCTGTCATACACAAGGTGTTACTGTAGAATTACAAACGTGTGTGTAGTATTATTTATGACTAAATGTAGCAGTGTGCGGTTTTATTACGGGAATGACTGTCAAAAAAGGTAGTTAACACCATGAGTCAATTACAATGAGCTGTCGAAATACAATTCTGTGTTTCTGAGTTACGCTACTTCTCAGCATCAGCCGATATGTTGTCCTTTCTTAAAGGTTATTAAATGAAACCTTTGTTTGTCACCTGTCATCCGCTTTGTAGGATGGAAGTCGAACCTTAATTTCGAACTCCTATGTTCTTCTGATAAATTTCGTTGCGGGTTCAATGACAGTTTAACTTAAAGGCCGGCAAGGCACCTGTAACGCCCCTGGGTCTGCGGGTGTCTATGGGCGACGGTAATCACTTACCATCAGGTGATCCGTCTGCTCGTTTGCCTCATGTCACATAAAAATAAAAAAAAACTTTCCCCCGGGACAAACTTGACCTTCACTGGTTGGGTTTTTATGGCGGTCAAGCTGTAGATCCTGGCTACACAGGAGTTGCAGCGGTGGAAACGAGAGGTGGGAATAGTCTCGTATGTTGTCCCGAAGTGGTGTTATACTTGCAGGGCAAGCTATATTTGGGAATTTATGTATTTGGCATACATACTAATGTAGGGCCTTTAACCTTAGGTCAAATGACTTGAATTTATAATCACCAAATTATTATCATAATCAGCCGATTAATATAAAATATGTAGAAATGTAGGTACGCACCATGTTACCAAAATAAATAAAATCAACTATCATAATTATTAGCAAGACACCTCTAGCACGAAAAACTTTGGACTTCGAATCGTTTGCGTATTCGAAACGCCATCAAAAGATTTAGACAAAACAAAAGATTAGTATGGAAACAGCGCTCCTTGTGAACGTGACGTAAAGTGAACTTAGTATGACAAATGGTAGCACGAAACTTATTTTGACAATTGAGATTGTCACGTTACCGTTGAATACGAAGGCTGTAGGCTGAGTGTGAGTTTAAAAAATGTATGAAAATTTTAGTTTTTGAACGTTTCCCGCTAGGGGCGCTGTACAATCCGTCATACATTTAATGTCATTTTTTGACGCACTAGTGAGCGCGTTTGATGAAAACTCACACTCAGCCCTCTGGTATGGAATTTTGTGGAATACGCAAACGTTTCGAAGACGCAAGTTTTTCGTGCTAGAGCTACTGTGCTGTTGAAATTACAAACCGGATATCTGAGCATCTCGGGTATTTCAAGTATAAAAATATACGAATTCTTTGTTAATTATTCTAAAATAGATTCTTCTATGGGATTTCTTGATGGTATGCCCACCTGCGGTTGTGTTGTGTAATTTTTTTATAACTTTGTCACTAACCGGCCAAGTATTCATAATTTTAACTGTGATACTCGTAACTGATAATTATGCTGATAGTTTATTCCACTACAGAGCTAGCATACTAACTTTTATAATCTTTCTACGGTTAAATAAATTTTGATATTAATAAAATTCCAATTAGTGTAATATTTTTAAGCCAGCTGAGCATTAAAAAAAAACTACATCAATTTGAGAACCTCTTTTGAAGTTTGTTAAAAAGTAGTTTTGGCATTGAGCGCTCGCGCATGATGTTGATTGAGTTGGGAAAACAGTTAGATACATCAACTGATGTTAACAATGAAATACCTTTGCTAATTTGATTTTGTAACTTTAAGAGTTAATTTTTGGGAAAGGTTTTTCGAAAAACGTCGCGTTTGGTAGCACCTTTGATGTCTTGGTTTACTCCGATTATTAGTCAGTGTTTTTTTATGGATAACAAGGCAGGTATTTGACCGCAATCGCACCTGATGTTAAGTGAGATGCAGTCTAGGATGGTACATATCTGCCTATTCACTCTCGCCTTCTTCTTTTCGTGTCGACAACAAACCTACACAGTGTCAGCTTAAAACTCCGCCACAAGAGTGGCGTTGTCAGTAGCACTCATAAAATCCTCCTGAGTGGAGTTGCTTGGGCACTCAGGGCATGACATCAGGTGCTTCATCGACAGGGGAACAAAACCGCACCTGCACTCCATGTTTAAGCCATCCAAGAATCCCCACCTGACCAGATAGTAATACTCTCTCTTTAAAAACTTTTTAACTCGCGCCTTAAAAAGGCCCGGATTATAGTCTTCGGGAAAGACAGTTAGTTGGTTGTTTGTAGTATACATATATCATTTTTAAAGGAATCTTTCTTTATAGATTTGTTTGTCATTTGTCATTCACTCTAGGCAAACTGAACTGAATAATGGAGGAAAAAGTAAGGCTTCCTGCCTTACTCCATATTTTAATTGCGGTTTGTAACAATGTTTTGATTTCCTCTACTAACCATTATGCAACCATTGAGTTATGATTGTTTAAATATCTTGAATTCACAAGTGTAAAACACGCATACAGGCACCAAATTTTGCTTTAGTATATTGTTGGCTAAAAAAATGTCTCTTTTAGATTTTGTACTCGTTGAAAGGTCGTCAATATGACCTCTGTAAAAACATAAAACACGTGTTTCTTCAGAAGTCATGTGAATCAGTTTTTGGAGAACCAGCAATGTGCTCCGTCCTCTGCGATAGCAACTTACGATCAAATGGCACTCATGTTTCTTAGGCCGAGTTGCAACATCTAACTTTAACCGTTACTACAACGATAACCGGTGTATTTTGTATGGAGTTTGACAGATTTTTGACGTTTGTTAAAATAAGATGGTGCAACCCAGCCTTAAAGACACAAATAAGATAAAAACTACTTAATTAATTAATTAGGATGTAGGTGTAGCAAAGCATCAGGAAATGTGTCTAGCCAAATACATAAATTCGCCTAGCTCTATCTATATCTATTGATATACATATTTATAGTTTATTATTGCAGAAATTATGCCGTGTCGATTTATTTGACTGTTGAAGGTTTTTCCGTAACAACGAATGATTTACATGAGGATGTTTGATTTTTGTATGTAAACGACCGAGCGACAAACGTACACTTTGGAATAGTCGTAGACTGGGGCATAACAATTGTAGGTGAAGTAGGTTCAAACTAAACTATGCCTTAACTAAAAGAAAACCGGGTTACTCCTAAATTTCATCAATAGGATTCCAGGACGAAGCACACTTATCAACCCGGAAACGGATCGTAACCGTATCAACTCGAGGCGGTCAGTATTCTTTGTATGAAACTCCGTACTGCAACGCACACATATTCGCATCGTAACCTATATACTTGTAGTCCCAGACCAATCTATGAATCCATTCTTTCAAGAAAAAGGGACCCATTTTTGATCCCTGGAAGCTCTTGGCCTGTATCTCACCTGATGGTAAGGCCGAAGGTGGAAGCGAGCTTCACCCGGAATCCTCAACCACAGAGGAACTGGCTATCTTACCTCTAACTGCCGGAACACAATTTAACTATGAACTAGATCCAGCTCATATACACATAGTCGTAGCTGCGCTGGTGAAATAAACTGCACTGAATTTATGATAACATCAATACTACAGTACAGTACCTTGTCTCGCTAGGTGAATAAATAGTATTAGAAGACCCCACTGTCTTCAATTCTATTGTGCTAGAAGTCATGTAACCAGCTAGACCGCATTGTGTCATTTTCCTTTTATAATGAATAATAAATTAATATCACAGCTGCTGACTAGTTGTTCCGGATTTTTCCAGATATTTTTGGCATCATCGGATTCAGGATCCGCCTAAAATTATATTTTTTTGTTGAACTTTGACCATAATAATATTGAAATTATTGGCAGAAAACATGGAAAGCATTGGGGGAGGCCTATGTTCAGCAGTGGACGTCCTATGGCTGAGATGATGATGGATAAAGATCCAATTACAATTAAAGAACTGTATTATGTAGAGAATAGAGATCCCGCAATTACCTATTATCCTTCTGTTACTCGTATTTATTCTTTCTCTATTTTTAAACTGACAGCAGTGTCTGAGTTTTTACAGCGCTTCTTCTCAGCACTTGCCAATTCTTTGTTTCGGAGTGGAGTTCCATCAAACACTAACAGACATTGGAAAAAAATACATAATAAGACCAACTTAACAAAAAATAATCCATCTACATCAGACTGTTGATCGTGCATGAGACGGATACAAAATTCGTTATTATTATCCACAAATCAAGGAAAAATGGTAAGAGGTGGTGCTAAAATCAAAACGTTACTTGCTATTCCATTGAAGTGACGATGCCGTCATTCTGCAGCGCCTTCTGTATTGTAATGCACCACTTNAACAGTGTTTCTTCAATGAAATTAATTTTCAACTGGCTGGCTCCTGTACAAAGACGTACGCCGACACGGTCGTCGCAGCAAGCTGTCGACTCGTCGACGGCAGACGTCGACGTATCGACAGCTTGCTGCGGGCACGTCGACGGCTAGCTGCCGACAAGTGACGGCGACTGCGGTCGCCTTTGCTGTCGTCAATGTGCTGCTCGTGTGTAAGAGCTCTAACGTTTCCACCCTGTATACTTGTAGTCAATCTATGAATCCATTCTTTCAATAAAAAGGGACCCATTTGCCTCCCTGCGTCTTTTTATCCCCAACGGGGAAGCTCTTGGCCTGTATCTCACCTGATGGTAAGTGATGATCAGGCCGAAAGTGGAATCGAGCTTCGCCCGGAATCCTCAACCACAGAGGAACTGGCTATCTTACCTCTAACTGCCGGAACACAATTTAACTATGAACTAGATCCAGCTCATATACACATAGTCGTAGCTGCGCTGGTGAAATAAACTGCACTGAATTTATGACAACACTAGCTTTCCGCCCGCGGCTTCGCCCGCGTGGAATTTTGTCTGTCACAGAAAAACTATATCGCGCGCGTCCCTGTTTCAAAAACCGGGATAAAAACTATCCTATGTCCTTTCCCGGGACTCCTATGCCAAATTTCATCAAAATTGCTTCAGTGGTTTGGGCGTGAAAGCAAGACAGACAGAGTTACTTTCGCATTTATAATATTAGTATAGATAGTATGTATAGATCAATACTACAGTACAGTACCTTGTCTCGCTCGGCGAATAAATATTCTTAGAAGACCCCACTGTCTTCAATTTTATTGTGCTAGATAGAAGTCATGTAACCAGCTAGACCGCATTGTGTCATTTTCCTTTTATAATGAATACCAAATTAATATCACATCTGCTGACCAGTTGTTCCGGATTTTCCCAGATATTATTTTTGGCATCATCGGATTCAGAATCCGCCTAAAATAATATTTTTTTGTTGAACTTTGACCATAATAATGTAATGAAAATGTGCAGAACATATTGGCCATGAATCTTAAATTGTATTATGTAGTGTAGAGAATAGAGATCCCGCAATTATCCTTTTGTTACTCGTATTTATTTATTAAGGAAATAAACAGCAACATTCTTAAAACATATATTGATGCTTTCTCTATTTTTAAAGTGACAGCAGTGGTGAGTCTGAGTTTTACGGCAATTCTTCTCTGCACTTGCCAATTCTTTGTTTTGAAGTGCCATTGTAGGGCAAAAAATCAAACACTTATGATATCATAACAGACATTGGAAAAAATTACATATAAGTACAAAATAAACCATCTACATCAGACTGTTGATCGTGCTTGAGACGGATACAAAATTCGTTATTATTATCCACAAATCAAGGAAAAATGGTAAGAAGTGGTGCTAAAATCAAAACGTTACTTGCTATTCCATTGAAGTGACGATGCCGTCATTCTGCAGCGCCTTCTGCATTGTAATGCACCACTTGCATTGATAGGAGTCCACTTAGACAGATGTTTTATTTAAGTATAGATGACAGCACATTAGGTTATGCATTTTTGTTGTAAATTCATCCTTAATATAACTATATTTAAGATGCTACAGTGTTTAGCTTGGTGTGCCGTTATCTGTACTTGACTTATAATGCAAATGGGTTACTTAAAACATTCAACTAACATAACTTTTGAGCATTTACTTTAAAGTATTTAAATAAAATGTCTTTGTTGCCATTATATGCGTTTTTCAGTCAAAATATTGTTTGGTTTTTCCCACAGTCGATTCTCAAAATCTCCGATAACTTATGGCACTGCGTTTGTGATGTCACAAAAGTGTCTTATTGTTCATACTTTAAACCTTTTAAATATCTATTTGAGTTTAAATATTTCTAGCTATGTTTCTCAACCCAGTGATTGAGTTAACTTTTGTCACCTCCACTTTATTTACTTGACTGTTACTTGAATGTTTGTTTCTTAGTTAAATAATGTGTAGAAAAGGCCATTATTATATTTGCACAATCGTTTAAGCGAGCAAATTGAAGGATTCCCATTAAGATAAGAAATTTTGAGTATATGGTGAGTCTGAGAGAAGTTAATTAGTATTATCAGTAACATAGGTAAATTCTGTTGAACAATTTATTAAATCTTTAGATAGTTTATCTCCTTTGTTCTACACTGGTAAGTATGTGTCTCTAGTTGCTTACGTATTCGATAGTGTGGTAGTTCAGTGTTTAATGTTTATTAAAATTCTTTATTACTAATTTGCCTTTCCTTTCCCAGTCCCACATTTGGCAGAAAATTATTCAATTTTTTGTCACTATTTTAAAACAATGCTTTATTCGGTCTCTTATAAATACGGATTTAGAAGTGAAAACCCAAGTCTTCAATGTAATTAAATTCATGGAACGTGAAAATAATAATATCTCTAAACAAGATGGTTGTCCCATACCTCACTGTCGTCAAGTGTGTTGGGAAACTAGACAAGAAGGACGCAGCCGCAATCGTTTCGACAGACCATGTTGACATATCTACATTAGTGCTTGGGATGAAATAGAACAATGGTTTTGGATATTACCTCTGGCTTGATTGCGGGATTGTTTCCGTAGAGTTGATCACTGGATCTTTAGGAATGATCAACCTAATTCAAAACTTCGCGATTCTAGCAGAATTTAAGTTATAACAGACAACATTTAGGCTAATGGTGTGTGCTAATAAATATTTATAAGTCTTCTGTTCCCAATGAACAGATGCTACTGACACAATATCATCAATGACCCCCACCACGTAGATTCAAAAATACAAATAAAAATGTCTTCAGCATACATATCTAAGTAAAAAAGTTGTTGCATCGCTGATCTTGACAGTTCAAAGAGAGCGAAACAGCATGACATTGGATTACAGATAAGATAGCCGTGAAACTTTCGGTAACTGGCTTAAAATATTTCAAGGATCGAAAATGTAAAGTATGCTTTTTTAAAAAATGTAGGTTATCAGTTCTTATCACTTTATATTGTTTTAGAATCTCTACGTGGATAGAGCTGCTTCAGTTATGTAGTTTTATCTTTTCAACCAAAATCATTGCCAATGTCTGCTATTATTATCTCTACGACTCTACCCCTAATAAGTCCAATGAAACAAAGTAATGCAGTTGAATAAATAAAATGCTATTTGTGCATTGCTACTCTTGCGCTACAACTGTGACGTTGAGAGGAAAATCGGAATCCATCAATATTTACATCAAGCATGCTTGCATTAGTAACTTTCCTGGACCGCCACTTTTAAATCTTCATCATTTACTCGAGCCGCAATGCATTTCTTCGAAAGCCATTGTAATTTGTTTAAAGCGATGACTAATGAAGTGACATAGGCCAAATTTCTTCTACGACGTCGTCGTGATGATGTAAGTACACGTAAAACAACAATGAACATAGCCATCTTCCGTTTGTATTTCCAAAGCGAATGTCCGAGTCGGAGTCAGTTGGCGCGCTTGCCCTCGTCCGAGCCAGCCGCCCATTTCGATCGCGCCACAGATAATAAATATCTCGCGGATATATTCAAACTTTTTGAAACAAAAAAGTTTTTGCTAATAAAAACGTGTTTAACTCAGTGACTGTGTGTGCAGTGTACCTACGGTTTTGTTTTTATTAGTACAAACATTTTCAACTCCATATCAGGTTAGTTTTTGCACTTTTAGTTTTTACTGCTAATGTTTTTGTGATAACAATGCATTCACACATTGTTCTTGAAATGAAATAGAAATTGTTATCTTTCTTGGGATTGTGTTTGATATTATTCTTAGATACTTATGTAGGCACATTTTTATCACAGATCAATCATCTTTCAATTATTATTCAACTCTACATTTTGAAGTCTTCAACATTTTACTCAAGGATTCTATCATATAACATAAGTTTCAGTTTCATTTGACCTCAGACCAGTATCATGGTTTTCGCGTACAAACTTTCTTTCACTTTCTCTCAAATTTTTCATCGTCCCAAATTGTATAACCATGAGTTCGCTATCATACTTGATAGATATGTAGGTCGTAGTAACCGTTACAATAGTATAAAAACTTGAATCGGCAGACTTGTTTCTAAAATAGGCATGTGCGGTTGTAGTACTCGCTTGAGTTACGTAGTACGGCTCAATGAGTGCTTCTGAAATTTCTAAAAGAGACACCAGATTAATTTTGAGTAATTAAGGTTATCTTATAAGTATTAATTTATTGACTAGCTGATCCGGCAGACTTCATACAGCCTATGTCCATTCATCAGAAATAATGGTGAAAAATTTTGCAATTCGATCCAGTAGTTTCGGAGCCTATTCAATACAAACAAAATTAAACAAATCTATCCTCTTAATAAAATTTGTGTAAGTATGTAAAAGTACACCAACAGAAAAACAAAGACATTAGCAGTATACATTAACTAACAGGGTTTTAGGTGCATTATCTTAATTTGTCTCTATTTTCGAAAACATAGTTCGCCTGGTTTTTCTTTTGTTTATGTTTATCTAGTTAAACCTTTGCAGGGAATACCTAATAATGAAGCAGATTGTGGTATTTTATCAATTAAGTTATTATTACATACTAGATGTGGAGACACGAACTACATATTTTAGTTCTGATCATCTCAATCTTAACCAAATCCACCACTGTTTCAATGTTTACCAATAATACCAATAGAGCGAAATATTCGAAGAACCTTATCAAGGGGGGAGACTTCAGTCCACTGCTGGATCTTTCTCAAAACTAAAATAGCTGTCATTGATTCGATAACTCTCTCTTAAAATTGTTTTCGTTATCAATGTATGGAAACAGGCGCCTTATCCTAGGTTAAAAAACTACCTAAAAGATTTCGAAACTTCTTTGGAATTTAATTCTTTAGCCTTTAGGATGCCACTTTTATAAACAATCGTGGATGAAGGTCTTATTTCGAAGAAAAAAATGAAGTATCTGCGACCTTTTTGGGAATTAATCCTGACCTATCTACGTTGAAAAACTACCAAAAAGATTAAGGAAGTATGGAAATTAATCCTTTGGCTTTTTTGATGCCACTTTCAAAAAGCGTGGAAGGTCTTGTCCTACGTTAACAGACGAAGAAAAACATGAAGTACGACCTTTATGGATTAATCCTGACCATTTTAATGTCATTAAAAAAAGAAAATGTCACTGCCTGCAAGTCTTATAAGGCAAAATCGTGTTTCGGAACACGGAAAGAGTTACTTGAAAGGATCCTATCTGTGCCCTTTGTAGTATTTCAATGCCGTTAAAATAAAGTTAAAAGGAAGTGCAATACTTAAACGGAATTTGTAATTAAAGTAAAATCAAGAATCCTTCCGTAGGCTGAGTAGCTGCTTGGATTAAAACAAGTATTGTTATAAGGACTGCGTATTTTTTTAATTTCACAGTTGGATTACGTATTTTATTGCAAGGTTAAAAAAATACCAGTCGAACATAGAGCCTCCTCCTTTTTTTGAAGTTGGTTGAACTTGGAAAAACCAGAATAGGCTAGATGACAAAATTTCAATTATTTGCCCGTCAGACAGATAATTAGAAAACATTAGACTCATATTTTTTATTTTCTTTCATAATTAAATAATAACATCGAGTTGAAATGGCGCGTTACGTCACGCATGCGACATTTCAACTCAATATAATACTTACTGTAATTATTCGTTTATGAAAAAAAAAATATATGTATCCAATTTTTTTTATTATCTGTCTGACGGACTAAATAGAATTTCAATTTCATTACCCAGTCATCATCCCTATTGTCTCAGATGGGAATTGAATCTTCGACCTTTCTTACCGACTGCTTTGACCACCGAGCTTGTTGTATGATTTACATAATAATTTATTTTAGCCCTTGAGTATTGGAAATAGCGGTTCACCTTGCGTGCGCGTGCGCCGCCTTGGATGCGTTTGGTAGTAACTCTTCTGTAGTTCACTGACTTGTACAACCTTCGAATTATAATGTACAACTCTGAAAGTCATGAAACGTTGTACCATAAAAGCTGATTTTTGTGTAGTATTTGGCCAATGATGAGAAGTTGTTTCCACATCAGCCAGTCAATTTTGACAGTTCCAACTCCTTGCCTGCCTAACTTTTGAGGGTAGCTGCCAAAGCCACGTTGACCCAAACTTCATGATGCACCAACATTCTAACCTATGCAACTATATTGGGTTTGGGAACATACGCTGACAAACTTTCAGCTCTTATAAAATGACGTAGGACTGGCGTTCACTAGCTCTTAGGCTGGGTTGCACCATCTTACGTCAAAAATCTTTCAAACTCCATACAAAAAGCACCGGTTATCGTCATAGTTACAGTTAGGTTAAAGTTAGGTGGTACAACTCAGCCTTAGTCTAGTAGTCATAGGTATTTGTCTAATTTTAACTTGGACTTAATGGACCATAGACTATCCCGCTAAGAACAGGTAAACACTTACTTATCTTTGTTTCGGAGCCTCTTATCAGTGCTTCCCATATTTGTTTGTCTCGAAGCACTACAACACTGGGAAGGTTCAAAAGATAAGAGCGTAGCGTAAAAGTCCCCTTACATTTTTTGACGGGCAAAAATACCATGTGTTATTTCTATGAGGGCTGATTTTACGATCGTCAGATATCTTTTAACTGGATAATAAATCTTTCCAAAATAAGAGGCTGACCGCACCCTTAGCATTCAGTAGCAATCTTAGGATACAAAATATGTACTTAAAATCTTGGTTCTTCAATCCTTAGTGCAACTATAACAGTGAATTAAGTCTGTGAACAAGATTAAATTACAATTTTCTGATTACATCCTATTTATTTGTAATTAATTACAATTTCGACAGCACACACAAATAAAATAATTAATCTAATGTTATTTACTTAATTAAACGTGCTGTTAACAACAAAATTGAATGCGCGTACGCACAAACAAATTACTGTACAACTTTGTTAACTATGTAACGTGTTTCGGATTCGGAATTAATTAAACTAAAGTTATTATTAAAATGGAAACGCCAAATCGTGTCCGGTGAACTGACGATCGATTTCTTTGCGTCACGGGATGCTTGTTTTGTTGCTAAACCATTACGTCACGGTAATGAAATACATATAGGTTCTCATTAGTGATATGACGTCAGTAAAAAATATAATTATTTTTATTTTGTTGCCCATTGGAATCCCACGGGAGCCAAATATTAGTGAGGCAACACGAACATCATACTTGAACTATGGGCGTTTACGAAATATTTGGACATACTGAAAACTATGTAGTGTCGTGGTCATCATTCATTACTGTAGGTCTGTCTCTCTCAGCTCAGCTAAAAACGATGCTGTGATGCTGAGTGTTGTCTTATTCCTTAACTTATTGTCCTTTCTTTTCTTCTTTTCGTCCTTTTTGGTGATGAATATCTTTCTTTTAGTATAATAATACATGGTTTATTGATTATTATTTATCAGTAAATCCGTTACTAAGTCATCATTCATGGTTAAGTCTGTTAGTTTGATTTCTGGAATTTCAGTTCAATTTCAGTGACTCCTGTGTTGCCAGGTTGTACAGCTCATATATGCAAAACTTATAATAAACTAGCTGTTGCTCGCGGCTTCATCCGCGTAAATTCAGTTTCTCACAGATCGTCGTAAATTATAGCCTATATGTCAGGGGTGGCCAACTTGATTAGACATAAGATCTACTGTTTACTAACGAAACCCTGGGTGATCTACCACTTACATACTTCTTGAAATCTTAAATGAAACAGCATAGTTTAGTACACAATCATGTAGTATTTATTTTTTGCCTTGCCACGATCGACTGGACTAAAAGTCGCGATCGACCGGTTGGCCACCTCTGCTATATGATATTCTGGGATATAAACAATAATACTGTAAAGTTTCATCATAGTCCTTTCAGTAGTTTTTGCGTGAAAGAGTAACAAACATCTAGACATCTAAACTTTCGCATTTATAATATTAGGATATTATGTTCCATCTCTAAACGGCACCTAACAAGATTACTCATGTTACGGCACAGTTCACAATGGCCGACTCGATATCTGGAGCGGCAGACAATCGTCCATGACTTTGATCGATTGTGCCCGAATTGGATCGAATTGACAACAATGGATAGGGCTGGCTCCTTCTTCGAACTCCTATGTTCTTCCAGAGCAAATACAAATGAGTAGGTCATCTTCGTAGAAACCCACCGAGCGCGGTTTGTATGTGAGCGCGCCAATACGTATGCGGCGCGCACGCACACACTGACAAAATTTAGCGTGGATTAGCGGTGAGTTGCCCCGAATTTACTACTCATTTGTATTTACTCTGGTTCTTCTGATTAATTTCGTTACGGGTCCAATGACAGTTTAACTTTCCCCCGGGATAAACTTGACCTTCACTGGTTGGGTTTTCATTGGCGGTCAAGCTGTAGATCCTGGCTAGGAGTTGCAGCGGTGGGAACGAGAGTTGGGAATAGTTCCGACTTTCCAAGTTGAACTAGAGTGGCTAGACAAAGTTGCATTTTTGACAGTGTATTCCCAAATCGCTACACGCAGCGAAATAAACTGCACCCAAAAACGCCGGAGCAAGGGGATTCCTGAATTTTCTTTAGAGGGGGTGGTTTCTCGCACATGTAGTGTGAAGAGAAGAGAAGTGTGATTTTTAGGTAGGGGACTTCTACCAGTCTACTAAAAGACCCTAGCTATAGGAAATCGAATTTATTTATCTGTGTCTGCATTCGACGAGTGACATTTGCCAGATGTTCTTAAATATGATTCATCAGTCAATTTATGAATTCTGTTACAGACTTTTGATAATGTACGAAGTCGAACCGAACCAGACAGTTGACTAGTTTTCCAAACTGCGCATATTGTCTGTATTTTAAAGCATTTACTTGAAGAATTAAGAAATGAAGATGATCATTTAAACTATGACTAGGGATTACTCGTACTTGTTAAACGGTTCTTTAAAAACAAAATAGATGTGAAGTGTGTTTGATGTTATTAAAATTTCTAAAGGAATTGTTGGGAAAACTGTTGTTATTTAAAATCAGGCGAACATATATTATATTTAATGAAACTCTTTTTAAAAGGAAATTGAAGTCGGTTATAAATAAAATAGTTTAATTAAACAGGCGTGTGCCAACCCTGAGTTGTTGCCGCGCGACCGCTCTCAAGGATGCGCGCGCGCCGATCTGGGTCGCGTCCGCGATATGCGATTTTACCCAATTACGGGGGTGATTTTATTAACCGACTGCAAAAATGAGGAGGTTCTCAATTTTGTTGTATTTTTTATGCAGACGATAGCACTTCGAGCTATTGTAGCATCTTACGTCGATGTAACTGCTTTTTTATTGCAATAAAAATGTAGAGTGTAATGCGATGTCGACTGTACATTGTTTGTTACCTTAAAACTCCGTTATTTTTATTAAACTTATCAAAATAATAAATAACCAACTTATTACGACGTTTTTAATATTTTTGATACGTTGCTATTAAAAGAAATTAATGTTAAACATAGCTACGAACATTTTGGTAACAAATAAAAACAATAAGGCTGGGTTGCACCATCTTACATTAGCTTTGACAAACGTCAAAAATCTGTCAAGCTCCATACACAAAACACCGGTTATCGTTAAAGTTACGGTCAAAGATAAGTGGTGCAACTCAGTTTAAGTAAAGTGACTCATTAAGGAGTTATGTTAATAGTCAAGTGTTTTACTTGCCATTGTTGCTAAGTTGTATTATGTAGATGGTTTGCAAATATAAAATCAAACTCATACATTTTTGATACGTTAAAGGACTTATTTTGGTAGTGGGCGGGGCACATAGCTCGTAGAGACGATGGCCGTTGGGGCAGAAAGGATCTCGAGTGGCGACCACGGGCTGGAAGACGTAGCGTAGGTAGGCCTCCTACTAGGTGGACCGATGATCTAGTAAAGGTCGCGGGATGATCCTGGATACGGGTAGTGCAGGACCGTTAATTGTGGAAAGCCTTGGGGGAGGCCTTTGTCCAGCAGTGGACGTCATTTGGCTGAAACGAGCGAACGAACGATAGGACTTATTTACTACAACCATAAGATGCCACAATATAAAGTTTCACGAGCCATACATACAACAATGTAGATCAGTATTAACAGTCACATGTATTCGTAATTTTTTGGTATAGTATCCATAGAATTAGACCAAATACCATAAATTGGCCAATAAGATTCAAAGATTGATCCAAAATCACGGCTGAGTGAGTAATCTCTAAATTAGAAATTAACTCTATCGCGCATGTTGAAAAGAGCTAGAAATGCCAGAACCAAATGTACCTACCGAAAATTCTGCATCCAACTTGCGTGGGTACTTACGGGTACTTGAATCAGAATCTATGGTACTTAAAGATGTTACATATAAGTTGAAATAGTTCACTTAGTTTCTACGTTTGCTTCAATACATGCAAAATGATCCTTCATTGGTTTCTTGCTCCACAATTTGACGCTGCGTGCGCCGGTGTGCAAGCGTGCGTGACTATAGTTTGGCCCATTGAAACATGTGGTACGTATTGCCGGGCTAGTTAGTACTCATGAAAGACTGTTAAACCGCCAAAGATTTAAGCCAGCAGACCCATAGACAAGAAGCAAAGCGATTGGATTTGCAACTTGTCTAGACTCTAGGGGGGCTGGAATGGCCCTTACTGATTTTATAAACTGTCAAATATATCTTAACCGTGCCAGTTGCATATCTCGATGATATAAAGATCTCCACAGGAACATCGTGATTTGTGATTGATTGACGATTAAACTTTTCCATAAAGTTACTCGTTGATCCTGCGCAGCGGGTCACGCTGATTCAAGCTTATGATTGGGTGAATTCACCAATGACAAACATGAAGGTTCTGGTATTTTACAAATAACCCAGTATAATTGCACTAATTTCAAGTACATATTAACTTTACAAGTGTTTGATTATTTCCTCAGAAATAGATTCATGTTTGTCATTGGTGAATTTACCCTATCATAAGCTTGAATCAGCATGACTGGCTCGGAAATCGGCTGCTCGTTGGTGTGGTTGAAGCTTTAGTTTTTCTTCTATACTTTACATTGTTTTATAAATAGCCTGTATACCAAACTTATGGTCATAATCTCTTAAAGAAAAGCAGTTCTCTTAGAAGATTGGTGTCTCAATTTGGTCATTTCTTTGTCCACAGGAGGTGACAGATGAGAGCGACGGGTGTGGCGCCAAGTTCTCAGTGCTCGTTGTGTCAGACAAGTTCCAGGGAAAGCCGCTTCTTGCCCGACACAGGTACACCATAATACCCCATCTCTACAGGATGGAATTTTGTAATGCCACCTGAAGGGAAGTTACTGTAGATAGAAAATTTTAGTGAAAGAAAAATTTTTAATCAAATAAGTAAAACATTCCTTTATTATTTTTAAAGAAAGAGAACCCTTCTGTGGTGACTGGTGGCATTACAAAATTCCACCCTGTATGTACCCTTCAATGTCACACATAGCTGGAAACCGGGATAGGTTAGTTACTTTAGGTAGGCTTTCCTCGTTTACTCGTAGCTTGTTTATTCCCATTTGCCCCCTTCAGAGTCGCCTCCACTGGGGGCAACTGGGAATTAATTTATTTTAAAAAACCAGCTACTTACGCCCTTCGAGCTCGTATATTTATTGATTTAAGGTTTACATAAATATTTTGTCTTAGGACTAGGTGCTATCTTAATTTAAAAAATAATTATGAGACGTCATCGCGACATTCTTTCAAATAATGACGCTAACGTGTCGGCTTCTTCGGCGTCAATGTGTAGAATCCTACCTTCTCCACGTCGCGTGCTAGTACACACGTCACTCGTACGTCAAACGTCAGTGTGACATTTCTGTGTTTAGTTCTAATCAATAAATTAACATTTGATTTGTCACTTTCTCCGATTCTCATTAATACCTAATTCCTATTCGTCCACGAATTCAATTAACTGACTCAACTATGCCTTAGGCCTTAATACGAATAAAATATCGTGTGTCATGTCATCATCATCCACATCATCATCATCATCATGACATCATGAGGGCATTTAGTCTCCATTGGGGCACGTGTTTTTTCTGATGATGTACCTACTTTCTTTCTTACTTTTTAGAGTGAAATTAATTCAATTGAATCTCATTATCTAGGGAATTTTAACTGTATTTAAGCTTATTTATTAGATTTATTATACACTCGGCATCAAATAAATCGCACCTCCCGCGACAAGCACTTATCAAACGTATGCATCCCCACTTCCCACCAACATTGGTACCATTTGAAAGCCTAGTTCTAAACTTCATTTCATTAAAGGAAAGGTTTTTACCCCAAAAATGTGTCTTTACAAGGATCCCGAGTCACTTCTTCAAAAAATAGGTAGTTACGCTATAGCCATTTTTTATGACTATAAAACTGTTAAGTTGGGATTAATCGCTATCCATCTGTTAAAGAGGACACGTGAGATCTTTATTTGGTTTTATAACCATAAAAATTGGTCTGATTGATCCCAGAGGTGAGCCCAAAGTGAGGTCTATTTTCAAGTCACATTTATGGTATGTGTTAATCATTTATTTAGAAATGAAATGTATTTTTCTTTAAGGATATTTATTGGGCTTTCAAATAACACCAATATTGTTGGGGTACCATGATTGTGTCAGAAGAAAATCTTAAAGTTCGCGTCGCGGAAGGTGCGGTTTATTTGATGTTAAGTGTAGTTTCCTTCTTTTGCCTGGGTATCTTTATCAATTATGACAATAATGTCTTTTGTACTGCGTTAGAGCCTATGAGCCATTAAGCACGTACGCGTAGACCATTATAGCTCTACATCTTTGTCTTGAGATATATTGAATAACCTAGTTTGACGACGAAGTCTTACTGGTTTTACGACTTATGTCATTTTAAGGCCATTGAAAATATCATTATAAATTATTACAGATATTACAAAAAAATAGCTGATCAGATTTTGATTAAATCTGTCCTGTAGGCCTAGGATGCGCGCTGCGATAAGCGGTTATCACGCCATTTTATAGATTTTGTCCATAATTTTTGACGTCGATAAAGTAGGTATATCTGATGATGACGTAAGACATCAAAAAAATCTACCGTTTTCTTTGATTGTATGTAAAACTTTGCAGTGCATGTTTTATTCATGTTCCTCTTATGCATACTTACGTCTATGAGAAAATTGCAAAAAACGACCCCATAAATTAATAAATTGCGTCGACAGGCTCATTTAAATAGTATTTTGGGATCATCTCAACATAAAAGGTAATATTTACATCACTATTGAGCGAAGATTTTATCTGTTTAGGGAAAACCTATTGTATTTGTTACCGATATAGGCGCGAGCGCAGGATTGCGCACATTGATCATCTTGAGTAGGGTTACTTAAGATTTTGAAACGTCCTTATACTCTTACATTATCCCTATTAAAAACACGGTTAGCTTTTATTTTTATTTGCATTTGCCGTAATATTTGTCTCGGGTCTGACGCAGAATGTGCACTTCGCTAAATGCGCACTTTTCCATACAAATATAGAAACAAACTCTTCAGTCCTTACATTTGTATAAAAAAGTACGCATATTGCGAAGTGCTGCACAGTCTGCGTCGGACCCAATGTCAAAGTGTGACTTTGCTCAGAATATAGAGAAAATGATATAAGGACCCCTTGCATTTATTTTTTACGTCCTATATGTTCTCAAATGCCGAAATTAATCTCTTGCCACATGATCAGACTTGGTTTAAACGTTATCTTCTTTTGTTTTTATTTCAATTCGTTACAAACTGTAAAGTGAATGAAGTCGTAAGTACAGTCAATGTACGACATCACATAAGCTCAAACGCTGACGTCTTAAGGAATTGTAATAGGTGCTATTTTGTAACAAATAATGTATAATTGTCTGATATTTTGTCGATTGTACGTAAATTGTGATTTTCCACATAATCGAACCAAAAAGAGCATACAGCCAAAAATCGCGTATGTCGAACCGATTACACGGAACAAACTCGCGCTTGACGGTCCCATTTCCATACATTACCATAACAATGCCATGGAGTAATATAAATTATTCTCTTCCAGACTGGTGAACTCAGTGCTTCAGGAAGAACTGAAAACCATCCACGCGTTCACACAGAAAACCCTGACGGTCGAGCAATGGAAGTCGCAGTCGTAAAATTGTAGAAACCATTATAAAATGATATAGTACCTCCGTAGTTTTTCTTCAATCCTATACCAAAATGTTCAACGGGATGGATAATTTGTATACCGTGAGTGTGTCGGCGCCGGGGAAGGTGATCCTGCATGGGGAGCATGCCGTGGTCTATGGGAAGACCGCCATAGCCGTTAGTTTGGGCATGAGGAGTTCCATCGTGATCAAGGTAAGGTTTTTCATTTATTTGCTAACACAGGACACTTACTCTAAACACTGAGGGAGAGGCTTTGGTCGGTGGTTCTAAGGTTTTTTCGTGTTTTTAATGTTTTTCTTTTTTTATGGATCACATACATGGGGCTGGCTCAAAAAAAAACTTTTTGTGATAAAGGATACACCCTTTTATTTCTGTACAATGCACATACCTGTTATCTGTAAGCAAACATTAAAAAAAAAGGGAATTAAATTCAATTAAATTTTCAAAAAGGATATTTGATTTTTGCACTCTACATTATTGACCAGTATATTCTTGTAAAATAATGTTATTTAGGAAAGGAAAATAGGTGTTTTATTTAAAGAATTTACTTCATAAGCAAGTAAATAATACGTTTGATATGACGTACTGATGACGGCACATTACCTTAAACCTTTATATTATCTTATGTAAGTTGTACAGTAGGTAAGTAATAGATTAGGTACTCTGGTATTATTTACAAAAAATATAGTCCGAGGTGCTGTCGACTATACAGTCATGTACACGATAAGTAATTGCTGTTGTGTTTGGGCAAATATTACTAGTAGAACCACTCATTGACAAATCGTACAAGCGCTTAATGGGTTAGGGCCTTTACAGTCGGGCTGGAAAGAAGAAGAATAGAATAAAATCTTTATTTACAAAAGTTGCAAATTTTCAGTTGTGGCTATAGAAAACTCTAAAGATTTACAAAAGTGGCAAAGCAGTTGTGGCTATAGAAAACTTCAAACTGACTGCACAACCGTCTTGGAGTCTGTGTGGAGTTCTTTCTGGACATAGCAGGTTAACTGCACAGTTTTAATTGGTGCAACTGCAGTCGACTTTGTCCAGCAGTGGACATCATTTGGCTAAAACGAATGAATTGCAGTGAAGTATACTGTCTTTAGAACTACTCTGGGGTAGAGCGAGAGGAGCGGTCGCTCAAAACGCAGGAGAGAGATAGAATATAGAAGCCCTAAATTTTTAACATTGAGGTTCCGAAAGACAAGTTTTGATCTCATCATGTTCAGGTTCAAATCAGTTATTCAGTTCTTAGGCCCTTTCCAGGGCACTTGTACACGTCCCAAATATAGCTTGCCATTCCATCACTTCGGGACTACATATGGGCTGTTGCTGAGAAGTGGCGGAAGAAACTCGGTCACCTTTGTCAGCCTCTTTTGGCTAAGGGCTTGGGGCTCAAAGTTGGTTTGGTCGTTAATGCATAGAACGGCATTCAATCTGCATTTTCGCGGCTGTCGTTTGTAAGAAGCCTTAGACTAGCAAACGCAACGCTTGCTTGTGCAGTGCAGTGCGTGTGCGCCGGCGAGCGTGACATTATCGGAAATGCATTTGCACTCGTCGTAAGCCAACATTCATATTGATGTTCGAGGTTTTGCTGCTTGGGCTATTTAAATATGTATTGAACCTTTTACCACTATTCAAAATATTTAAAATCCCAATTATTAAGTAGCAACAAGATACTGGCAGCGTCGAAGCACCATAATCTTATTTATCATCGAAGTGGAAAAAAAACCGAGCAAATGGCACTAAGTTTTCCCAGTGGCCACCACAGCACTGCACTACTTAGTTCCATAATTAAAATGTTGTTTACAATATATCAAGCAAATTTTTAATTTGGTTAGTCATCGATATAGGTTCGTGTTTACGCGATATCCAATTACAATAGCAGGTACAAGCCAAGCTCTGTTGTTTGGGTGTAATTAAATTGGTGTGGCTATTGCAACCATTTATTTATACACAGTCAAATAATATTTATCTGGGCCCTCAATATTATGTAATTTTTGTAACAGGAAAACTGTCGTGTGATTTTTATGGCTTTTAACTATCAGTTAACAATGAAACAATACTTAACACATTGCACTCAAACTGGATATGTACTTAAATTATATAAGTCACTGTTTAACATGCCAGCACGCCATGCACAGGCTTGCATTTAAAACGTCGGGCCTGTAATAGATCGTCTGTCAAACCAAAATCCGCACTGTGAATGTAAAGTTGTTGGGCATTATTTACAACGCTCACACTTTCATCATTTCAATTTAAATAATAGGTATATTACTGAAGAACATTGTTCTTAAGTATTCGATGTTTAAAATGCCATATTTTTTAAACGATGCCTACACAACATTTATAAAAAACTAATTACAAATTTAAAGTAATATTGTTTACAAGATTACAAAAAAAAAGTGTATACCTATTTGCATTTGCATGTCTCTTTTAACTACCGTAGGTACCTTTTATTTTCTGAACGGATTTTCATTGTTAACTTATTTCTAAAATAATGTACCTACTACTACAGTGTATTTATTTACTAAATGTATTTACTAAAGATTAATACACATTTTCTAAAAATAAAACTGCTGAGAGAATTCATCCACATTCCTTAACAATCATTAGGAAAATTCAAAAAACAGTGGGGGCTTTTGGGAACGAATTTCCCAAAATCCTCACACAAAAATATACCTTTAATTAATTTTTCTTAAATAAAAAAATACTAATTTGCAATAACTTTTCAGGAGATCAACACAGTGAAGGACCCCGCCGTGTACATCCACATGCCAAGCGTGGACCTCCAGGAGGTGATCCCACTAGCCCCCACCGTGAAGGCTCTCTTCTGCCCGCGTCTCCTCCCAGGCATCACTGGGAAGTTCTCTTGGCGGCTACCAGACAAACTCGACCATGACCTCCACTTAAAACGAGTCGAGGAATTCCTCCACATCATCAAGCCTAACTTCGACACGCTCCCGAGCAACCAAAAGAACTCCTTACGAAGCTTTTTATACATGTTTTCTGGAATATTCGGAAGCACGAACATGCCCGTGAAGTCCATGGACATCTCTATGGGCTCCGAGCTAACAATTGGTGCAGGAACTGGTAGTTCAGCGTCCTTTGCTGTCTGCCTGGCGGGTGCCCTCATACAGCTCCTCAAACTGAAGAGTTCCACCAACTACGATGCGTTCTATGATGAGGACTTCACGATGACTGAGAAGGAGACCATTTCGGAGTGGGCTTATAACTGTGAGAAGATCATGCACGAAACGCCTTCTGGTGAGTTTCCTTTATTTGTTATCGTAGTTTTAGAGTAGGCGCACACCGTTGATTTTTAGTTGGCCGATAGTTGTGCCCTATTTTAATTTGTATGAAGAATCGGCCAAATCGAATCGGCGTAGTGTGCGCACTCCCATACATGCCCATACTGATCAACTGCCCGCCTAAACTATCGGCCGACGAAAAATCAACGGTGTGCGCCTACTCTTAACGTTACACCCGTATTCACAAACGATGCTTGCTTAAGTGAAGCAGCAACTCCATGCGAAGTCGAACGCACAGCGTTGAATAAAGCTCTGTGGTTGGTTCGTGTGTCACTCCGCCACTCAGTATTGTCTATGAAGGACCTTGTGCGTCCATGCGCACTATGAGACCGCATAGTAATGTTTGTGAATACGGGTGTATTATACAGACTACTTGATAAGTATAAGTTGTAAAAAACTATCCTAACTAATCGGGACTATTCCCACCTCTCGTTTCCACCGCTGCAACTCCTGTGTAGCCAGGATCTACAGCTTGACCGCCATAAAAACCCAACCAGTGAAGGTCAAGTTTGTCCCGGGGGAAGTTAAACTGTCATTGGACCCGCAACGAAATTAAGCAGAAAAACATAAAACTATCCTATCTAGAGTAAATACGACATTTAAACTACTGATGTTACTACCAACATGATGCAATAAACATTTATGACTATACTACTTACACGGTAGCTACTTATTACTGGTTAGTTTTAAGAATGCTCGGATAATCTTGAAAAAACACTAAAGCAAGACCAGATAGGCACAACTGATAAGCATTTCGCGTATGCCAATGGCAGATCAAGCTATACACCGTGACACCTTATGTACTTGTAATAAATACGAATTTGCTCCAAAAATGTAGTCTGTTTGTACATACATATTTACAGTGCTATGTTTTTTTTTGCTTTAAGCAAACATTTGCCATATTTGTCGTAAAGTGCTAACAGCCCAATGCCAATAATGTTTCGTATGCCGAATATATTAACTTGTTAGTTAAAATTAGTTCAATGTCTTTAATAAATAAATAAATAAATAAATAAATAAAATAAATAAATGTTTATAAAGAGCTTTTAAAAATGAACCTTACTTCATATTTCGTTTTCTAACTTCATAATATGCGCTACTTGCGCTTCTTTCCAGCACTGGCCCATTTATTTTCCCAAAGCAGTGGTAGGGTTAATACTGGGACGTGTAAAAGTGCTTTTTAAAAGCCTGCATGCAAAAATAAAATGAGTTTTCATGCCAATATTTTATCATAATAATGTTGTATGTGATGGTAGCACCATTAAAAGGGAAAATAATTGTCCAAACCCTGACATAATTATACCTTCGGAAATCGAAGGTCTATAAGTTGTATTTTCGTACGTAACAACCATTAATTTAATTGAGTTTGCGACATAAAGACGTCATAGCCCCCATACTATATCTATGGGAGAGTAGATAGTCCCATGTACCTAAGACAGGCGTAGGTATTAACCCCCTTTAACCCCTCAAGTCCCGTCGCGAACTGAAACAATACAAATCTTTAACTGTGTGAAAAAATGCACTTCGTAGGTCTAGGTATGCATCATTGTGTTGTGTACAGTATCCCTTTCAGACCTTACTTAAATAAGCGTGCGCATTGACTTAAAATAAAAATTTGCTTGGCAAAATTTTGTTTTTCGGAACGAAATCGATACACGGCGATCGTGCGTATTATGATACTTTTAATAAAAAATATAGGAAACTCTTGCGGGCTGTTGGTCGCCGGACAGCGATTGTGAAAGATGTCAGAATTTTTAGGCGCGAACTCCCGGAGAGGTACATATATAAAAAAATAGTATTTTCCTAGTATTGTTTTTAAAATGTTATAAATTATAAAGTAAATATTGTATTCTAATAAATAAATGAAAAACCATTAAAATAATTTATAGTATTGCTTACTTAAAACTAACTTCAATTTAATGCGCACTATCGTAGCAGTTCGGTTTAAATTCATTTTTAAACGGAAAAAACGGCACGCTCGTGCGTATTGTTTTTTTGGATATTTAATTCAAATAGTAGTCATTTTTAAATTTAACTCTTTNATGATTGATACTTTTGGAGTCGGTGCAGGCAAACTTTACATGTTTCATAATCTTGGCACCGACTCCAGAAGTATCAATCATGGTATACCTACATAAATATTAATAATTCGTCCTAATAAATAAGTAGGTAATTAGTAATTATTTTTCTACGTTTTAGTGTAGGTTTTTTGGAGTCGGTTTTTTAAAAGCCTGCATGCAAAAATAAAATGAGTTTTATTAGTTTTCATGCCAGTATTTTATCATTATGTTGTATGTGATGTGGTAGCACCATTGAAAGGAAAAATAATTGTCCACACCCTGACATAATTATACCTTCGGAAATCGAAGGTCTCTAAGTTGTATTTTCGTATCTAACAACCATTAAATTAATGCGACTTCATGACGTCATAGTCCCCATACTATATCTATGGGAGAGTAGATAGTCCCATGTACCTAAGAAAGGCGTAGGTATTAACCCCCTTTAACCCCCTAAGTCCCGTCGCGAACTGAAACAATACAAATCTTTAACTGTGTGAAAAAATGCACTTAGTAGGTGTAGGTACCTATATACATCATTGTGTTGTGTACAGTATGTAGGGAAGTTTTTATGCTGCTTTTTATTTCTTGTGACAAAGATCAATAACATTTTAAAACTTCTCTAAAATGACGAAATTCTGATTGAAACTACTTTTGGTAGCGGTATCGAATCCCTCGGGTAGGGAATGTTACTAAAATAAGCAGTGTTGTTTGTTCGTCATTGGCCCATTGTCTTTTAATATTATCTACTACAACGAAACCACGTGAAACGTGCGACGTCCACCTACAAAGTGAACCGACGACCTAATAAAGGTAGCAGGAAGGCGCTGGATGCAGGCCGCTACCAACCGGGCGATGTAGAAGTGGAGGCCTATGTTCAGCACTGGCTGAAATGATGATGAGACCAGCAACTACGATGTATGTAGTTTCTAAAATGTAATTATGTATTTATTAAGCACATAACCAATACATAAATAATTTACGCATACGAATTCGAACGGGCATTGAAGCCGCGGCGCAGCCTTGACACGAATGCAGTAGAGGTCAATTTCATTTACTCGGCGGTTGTATACAAAATAATGACATGCTGTCTGTGCCGTCGAACAGCGGTTCTCAATCTTTGTGGGCCCCTTCCCACGGCATTCTAGTTTTGCGGGATTCAGTAATGCAGGAGGATCCCAAATGGTCACACGCCAAATCGAACGGATCGGCTATTTGCGGGACACTACTAACGTCATGTTCGTGCGATGTGAAGGTTATATTCATCATCATCGTTTCAGCCATAGGACGTCCACTGCTGAACATAGGCCTCCCCAATCTATACTATATACTATAATATTATAAATGCGAAAGTAACTCAGTCTGTCTGTCTGTCACGCTTTCACGCCTAAACCACTGAGCCGATTTTAATGAAATTTGGCATAGAGATAGTTTGAGTTCCGGGAAAGGACATAGGGTAGTTTTTATCCCAGTTTTTGAAACAGGGACGCGCGCGATAAAGTTTTGCTGTGACAGACAAAATTCCACGCGGGCGAAGCCGCGGGCGGAAAGCTAGTGACTTATATGATTATAATAAAACACGTATATTACTAAAAGGAATCCTGCAATAAATAGTACCTTTTCCTGCGGCAATATAATTTTGCAGGATCACAGGTGTGTTCACTCGGCAAATTAAAACGGATCGGTTTTTTGCGGGAGGTTGATAAGTCTAGAAAGTGCCTGTTCGCCCTTGCCTTAGGCTGACTTGCACCATCTTAGTTTAGCTTTAACAAAATGTCAAATATCTGTCAAACTACATACAAAAAGTTACGGTTAAAGTAAGTTCAAATTCAAAACGTTTATTGCATGTCACATTACAATTTATAGTGATGTTACAAAATAGAAGTTGGTGCTTCTCAGCCTTAGTGTATTCTCTTTTCTCTATAGTGAATTAAAAAGTTAAGATTAAAATAAGGTAAAAGATATTAGCCACACTTTTAGCACCTCTATGCGTATTTTAGACAGAAATAATAATCTAAATAAATAAAGATGAGTCTCTCAATGCAAAAGATGACCTTGGCTGGACCGATTTGGCAATATTTCTTGATCTGTCTCTAATATTGAGGTGCGAAAAATGTTCTTACGAAAGAAAAATTTAATAGTCAGGAAGTAACAATAAAAACTTTTTCCTATTCAACAACTCATCGGCAGAACTGTGTCATCTATGTAATTAAGTATGAATTAATACACATTTGTTGATGCAGGAAACCTTTTAAAACGACTATTTTAAGTTATCTTGCAATCGAAAAGTGAAATGTTCCGAATTTAAAGGAGAAATATTATTTTAGTTGAGACAATAAATAAATGTTGACACAAATGTCCCAGCCTTGTCCCAACTTGTGACTTGTGGATTTTTTAAAATATTTTTTTCCTAGACTTATAATCATATTTTTGTCGGTTTCTTTTTTCGTTAACAATTCAACTGTTTATGTTATGGATAATAAAAGTTGTGAAACTTGCGTCAGTAAATAAAAAAAAACATCAGAGAAATAAAAAAAATGTAAAAATAACTCAAAAACGTACAAATATGTTATAAGTAACTTTATATGTTAGAATAACTTTTTTCTATTATTCTTCAGCCTACCTATATTCCTAAATAGCTTCCCGCCCGCGGCTTCGCGCGCGTGGACTACATTATCTACATATTTTACGGAACCCTATTTTTTTCCAAAATAAAATTTAGCCTATGTTACTCGTGGATAATGTAGCTTTCGAATGGTGAAAGAATTTTTAAAAACGGTCCAGTAGTTTTTGAGCCTATTCATTACAACCAATCAAACAAACAAAGTTTTCCTCTTTATAATATTAGTGAAGATATACTCATATACGAGCAGTATTGGCATGTAATCCCAACTAATATTATAAATGCGAAAGTAACTCTGTCTGTCTGTCTGTCTGTTACGCTTTCCCGCTTAAACCTCGAAACCGATTTTGATGAAATTTGGCATAGAGATAGTTTGAGTCCCGGGAAAGAACATAGGATAGTTTTTATCCCGGTTTTTGAAACAGGGACGCGCGCGATAAAGTTTTTCTGTGACAGACAAAATTCCACGCGGGCGAAGCCGCGGGCGGAAAGCTAGTACTCTATAATAAAACTCGTAAATATTATTGTGTTTACTAATGAGACACTTGCACGCACTTTGTCGGCATTTTGTTCGAAAATATAAGTTTTAATTACATAATCCAATAATTAATTGTTTTCTGTACTTGAATATGCTCTAAAAAAATATCTGAATCGATTATAAATAATGGTCGATGATAATAAATATATAAATGGTCATTTTAAATAAATTTTCTTAGTAGTCTTTATAATTAATTTTATACTGATTTTTTTTTCATTAGCTCTTGGATAGTTATTTAAAATGTATACAGACAGACTGGCACAATTATTTCGTATTTTAAAATACCTAAGTATAACTTTTGTTAATTGCTTTTATATTTCAATTTAATTGTTTATGATGACTTAAGACTCATTACCAAACTTGTAGGTTTCCATTCCTAAATTCTTACCGATTGCTAACGCATGTATCGATTAAAAGGTATTAGGTCCAGTCATTGGCCAGTAATAGGTTTACACTACTTACAGTTAGTTGTAGTGTTGTTTTTTATCGATAACACTAAACCTGTCGATATATTAATTAATAGCAGTAATGCATGATAGTCGGCAATACCATTAACGTGTTATAGCTGTTTTATTTTATAATAATTGAATAGTAAAATAAAAAGTCGAATACTTTCTTTAATAAATAGTTATTAATTAATTGAGTTTGCAAAGTGATGTCCGAGATTCCTGTTCCTATTCGAAATCAATGCGAGAATTGTGTTTTGTCTGTTCATAAAAATATGAATTGGAGGTACAAAAGTTCCACAGGGCAGGTCCCACACGTTGCTCCCAATGTTGGTCCCAACGTCCCTTCCTCAAAAGTGTGGATGTAGAAAATATCTAGTCCCAACGTTGGTGCCAACCACCAATACTACGAGTATTTTCTAGATCCACACGTAGTTCAAGTGGTGTTTTGGGACCAACGTAACCAAAACGCAACGTTGGAACCAAACGTGTGGAATACTCATGAAACGAATAGGTGATACAAACATGAATAGCATCAGCTTGGAGATGCAATTATATCGCCATAGTTACCAATTTTCAAGGTCTCAGAACATCGACACTCGCGTAGCACTATTAACGATAACCAGCCGGTGACATAACGCCATGGCTTATGCAATGTAACATTGAACCATCGTAACCGAAACACGTAGGCTTTGCTAAGCATTGTTTGTTGAACTACGTAATGTGCTAGCAAATATTTTTATGGCGCAGCCCTTGCCCGTGGTTCCGCATGCGTAGGTTTTGGTACGGTCAACAGCACGTCAACGTAAACACTGTGGTATCTTACGTAGTTGCGATAGGGGCGACTTTGCAACGAAAATGTATAGCTTGATGTGCTGTCGACTGTACATAATGTGTTATGTTTGACCATCTCTAACAAATGTAATCGTAAAGTCAACCCAGGCTGAAGGTACGAGTGAACAGGCATCTTCTGGGGGCGTAGTGTGAGATTACGTCAAAGGCATCGATGTCGACTGCGTAAAAAAGTGACATTCAGTGTATAGTTCCAAAATACTGAACTGTCCTATGCATGACATTGACAGAGGGGCGCCACCGTCAATACCGGATCGCTGGTTCAGATTTTTGCCATGTTTGAAACCATATAGTTGAACGATGGTAGCGCCCCCCTGTCATTGAGTTTGGTGGGACAGTTCAGCGTGGGTCGTCTATATGACGCGATGACGGATTGTACAGCGCCCCTATCGGAAACTTTCAAGAACTAAAATCTTCATTTTTTTTAACGCGCTCACTAGTGAGGACGTTTGATGTAAAATCACACTAAGCCCTGGACGTTGATAAAATTATAAAGAGCAAGTAAACTAGGTAAATTGTACACGAACTGCTAATTGTAAAACTGCGTGAACTGGCCCTGTTAGTGAATTTTAATATCTGACATTCTGTCAGATCATTATGGATGGCCTTTTAACCAAAAGTTGATAAATTCTGAAACTGGTTCAAGGTTTACCGTTGGACACTCGACCTTTTGCTTCAGCAAGAGACACTTGAAAGTCTTGACATGTGGTCTCACAGCAAAATAATGTGTCAAGTCCAAGTTTCAACAATAAAGCTTCAACCACACCAACGCTTGCAGATCGCCATCGCCTGCGCGATTACGGCGCGATCAAAGGCCAATGACAGATCGCGTGAACTGTCATAGGTCGCGCGACCTGTCATTGGCCTTTGATCGCGCCGGCGATGGTGATATGCAGGCGTTGGTGTGGATGAAGCTTAACTACGCTATGACAGCTCATAATCGGTAGTGCCCTCAAAAAGTTAGTAAACATAAGACAAAAAGTTGAAGTAGGCATTGAATTCGGCGTTTGTATTTTATTTGTAAAAAGTTAGAAACAAATAAGAGGCTCATAATTAACCTTGAATTCCAGGGATCGACAACGCAATATGCACCTTCGGCTCCCTCGTCTCCTTCAAGAAGGGCACCAAGCCCAGGGCCATCGACGCGCGGCTCAACCTTCGGATACTGCTCGTGGACACCAGGGTGACTCGAGAGACGCGTACCCTGGTCATGAAGGTCGCTTCAGTCCGCCAGAGGAACATGGCCGCCGTTGATCACATCCTGGAGGCGTGTGACCATGTCGCTAACACTGCCACACAGGTAGAAATCTTCTTCTGTCTTTTTCGATATGTAAGGGTCTGTTTTCTAAGTTCTTAGGCTCCTTTCCTAGGTCCTCAACGCAGTAGAAGGTTATGCAGCAAACGTAAGAAACTTCTTCGATGGGAAAGGATCAGTGGGCTGAGTGTGAGTGAGCGCGTTTAAAAAAAGGTATGAAAATTTTAGTTTTTGAACGTTTCCCGCTAGGGGCGCTGTACAAGCCGTCATACATTTAATGTCATTTTTTGCCGTGCTTACTGGTGAGCGCGTTTGATGTAAACTCACACCAGGTCCTCAGTTATCTTAGTTCTTGGGCTCTTTTCTTAAATCCTGAGTTAGAACAGTAGATTATGCTGCAAGGGGAACTTGTCTATACTGCTCTGGACACCAGGGTGACCCGGGAGACGCGCACCCTGGTCATGAAGGTCGCTTCAGTCCGCCAGAGGAACATGGCGGCCGTCGATCACATCCTGGAGGCGTGTGACCACGTCGCTAACACTGCCACACAGGTAGGCATCTTCTCTCACTTTATTCTTTGGGTTAGGGATAACTTTATACACAAAGGAACCGGTGATCCATCCATACTGCTCTGGACAATCGCGCATCGTCTCTTCTGATGGGAAAGGGTCAGTTTTCTAAGTTATAGGGCTCCTTTCCTAGGTTCTGAACACAGTATAAGGTTATGCAACAAAAGGGGAACCATGTCCACGTCACTAATAGTGCCATACAGGTAGGCATCTTCTTTTGTATCTTTTGATGGGAAAGGGTCAGTCTTCTAAGTTATTGGGCTCCTTTCCTAGGTCCTGAGCGCATCAGAAGGTTATGCACCAAAGGGCAACCACATCCACATCACTAAGGCAGTCACACAGGAAGAATCTCCTTCTATCGTCTCCCAAAAGTTGGGGAGCGCTCAATAAGTTCTTGCCTTCCTTTCCTAGGTCCTGAGCTAGTATCCTAGGACATGAGCTTCATAATTCGCGAACATCAAAAAGCACTTATTTTTAATTAAAATAATAAAAATAGTAGTCACGTCTTTTTATTACTTACATTGAAAATTAAAAATGAATTGAAAATGAAAATGTTTTATTTGATAAATAAACATTATTATATTAAAAAGCATGAAACATCAGAAAATAATTGAACTTCTTATTATAGCCTGACCAGGAACATAAAAACCCTCGCCATGTTGCGGAAAACTAATGGTACTAATTTCTTTTAATGGCAACAGTAACTGAAAACTTCATTGACATGTCACCTTGCATGTCAGTCTATTGTTGTCAAAGTGTAAACAAACTTTATTTTAAATGTGTGCAATTGATTTTGTGAATTAAATTGCTAAAATANTAGTGCGGGCACTTTTCTGAAAAATTGGAAAGTCGAAAAATTTTTATATTATTTTTCTTGTCTTCCTTATGGACCAAATGTTACATAAAATCCGAGAAAACATAAATTTTGTAGAAAAAAATTTTCAGGTCTGAAAGGGGTAAGAAGTTTTTATGATGCTTTTAAATTTCTTGTGACAAAGATCAATAACATTTTAAAACTTCTCTAAAATGACGAAATTCTGATTGAAACTACTTTTGGTAGCGGTTTCGAATCCCTCGGGTTGAGGGATGAATGTTACTAAAATAAGCACTGTTGTTTGTTCGTTATTGGCTCATCGTCTTTTAATATTACCTACTACAACGAAACCACGTGAAACGTGCGACGTCCACCCACAAAGTGGACTGACGACCTAATAAAGGTAGCAGGAAGGCGCTGGATGCAGGCCGCTACCAACCGGGCGATGTAGAAGTGGAGGCCTATGTTCAGCACTGGCTGAAATGATGATGAGACCAGCAACTACGATGTATGTAGTTTCTAAAATGTAATTATGTATTTACTAAGCACATAACCAATACATAAATTACTTACGCATACGAATTCGAACGGGCATTGAAGCCGCGGCGCAGCCTTGACACGAATGCAGCAGAGGTCAATTTCATTTACTCGGCGGTTGTATACAAAATAATGACATGCTGTCTGTGCCATCGGACAGCGGTTCTCAATCTTTGTGGGCCCCTTCCCACGGCATTCCAGTTTTGCGGGATTCAGTAATGCAGGAGGATCCCAAATGGTCACACGGCCAATCGAACGGATCGGTTATTTGCGGGACACTGCTAACGTCATGTTCGTGCGATGTGAAGGTTATATTCATTATCATCGTTTCAGCCATAGGACGTCCACTGCTGAACATAGGCCTCCCCCAATCTATACTAATATTATAAATGCGAAAGTAACTCTTTCTTGTCTGTCTGTCTGTCACGCTTTCACGCCTAAACCACTGAACCGATTTTAATTAAATTTGGCATAGAGATAGTTTGAGTCCCGGGAAAGGACATAGGATAGTTTTTATCTCGGTTTTTGAAACAGGGACGCGCGCGATAAAGTTTTTCTGTGACAGACAAATTTCCACGCGGGCGAAGCCGCGGGCGGAAAGCTAGTGACTAAAACACGTATATTACTAAAAGGAATCCTGCAATAAACGGGATGTCTCAATGGGATCAAGCCCATAGTGCCCTTTCCTGCGGCAATATAATTTTGCAGGATCACAGGTGTGTTCACTCGGCAAATTAAAACGGATCGGTTTTTTGCGGGCGGTTGATATGTCTAGAAAGTGCCTATTCACCCTTGCCTTAGGCTGAGTTGAACCTTACTTTAGCTTTAACAAACGTCAAATATCTGTCAAACTCCATACAAAAAACACCGGTCATTGTTACAGTTACGGTTAAAAAGTAAGTTTAAATTCAAAACGTTTATTGCATGCCACATTACGATTTATAGTGGTGTCACAAAATAGAAGTTGGTGCAACTCAGCCTTAGTGTATTCTCTTTTCTCTATAGTGAATTAAAAAGTTAAGATTAAAATAAGGTAAAAGATATTAGCCACACTTTTAGCTCCTCTATGCATATTTAGACAGTAATAATAATCTAAATAAATAAAGATGAGTCTCTCAATGCAAAAGATGACCCTGGCGAGACCAATTTGGCAATATTTCTTGATCTGTCTCTAATATTGAGGTGCGAAAAATGGAATAATAATCGGAAAGTAACAATAAAAACTTTTTCCTATTCAACAACTCATCGGCAGAACTGTGTCATCTATGTAATTAAGTATGAATTAATACACATTTGTTGATGTAGGAAACCTTTTAAAACGACGATTTTAAGTTATCTTGCAATTGACAAAGTGAAGGTTCCGAATTTAAAGGAGAAATATTATTTTAGTTGAGACAATAAATAAATGTTAACACAAATGTCACACAGGTGGAATTTTTTTACTATTTTTTTTCCTACTACTTATAATCATATTTTTATCAGTTTCTTTTTTTGTTAACAATTTAACTGTTTATGTTTTGGATAATGAAAGTTGTGACACTTGCGTCAATAAATAAAAAAAATACAGAGAAATAAAAAAAATAGTAAAAATAACTCAAAAACGTACAAATATGTTAGAAGTAAACTTTCTAGGATTCGTTCTATTTTATTCTTCAGCCTACATCTATATTCCTAATATACTCATATACGAGCAGTATTGGCATGTAATACTTTATAGTAAAACTCGTACTTAAATATTATTGTGTTTACTAATGATGAGGCATTTGCACGCACTTTATCGGCATTTTGTTATTTCGAATTTATAAATTTTAATTACATAATCCAATAATTTTAATTGTTTTCTGTACTTGAATATACTTTATTAGTATTACTACACTCTACGTGATATAATAACCTGAGCCTCTAAAAAATATCTGAATCGATTATAAATAACTAGCTGACCCGGCGAACTTTGTTCCGCCTTAATGGCAATAAATAAGCAGACTTTTTTTTTATTTCGAACGGGATAAAAATCTATGTCCTATGTCCTTCTCCTGGCTCTAAACTACCTCCCTGACTATTTTCAGCTAAATCGGTTCAGCCGTTCTTGAGTTATAAGTGGAGTAACTAACACGACTTTCTTTTATATACATATATAGATGGTCGATGATAATATGTAAATGGTCATTTTAAATAAATTTTCTTAGTAGTCTTTATAATTAATTTTATTCTGTTTTTTTTTTCATTAGCTCTTGGATAGTTATTTAAAATGTATACAGACAGACTGGCACAATTATTTCGTATTTTTAAATGCCTAAGTATAATTTTTGTTAATTGCTTTTATATTTCAATTTAATTGTTTATGATGACTTAAGACTCATTAGAAAACTTGTAGGTTTCCATTCCTGAGTTCTTATCGATTGATAACGCATGTATCGGCCGCTGGGGCAGAAAAGTTCTTGAGTGGCGACCACGAGCTGGAAGACGTAGCGTGGGCAGGCCTCCCACTAGGTGGACCGACGATCTGGTGAAGGTCGCGGGAAGTGCCTGGATGCAAGCGGCGCAGGACCGGTCTTTGTGGAAATCCTTGGGGGAGGCCTTTGTCCAGCAGTGGACGTCTTTCGGCTGAAACGAACGAACGTATCGATTAAAAGATATTAGGTCCAGTCATTGGCCAGTAATAGGTTTACACCACTTACAGTTAGTTTTAGTGTTGTTTTTTATCGAGAACACTAAACCTGTCGATATATTAATTAATAGCAGTAATGCATGATAGTCGGCAATACCATTAACGTGTTATAGCTGTTTTATTTTATAATAATTGAATAGTAAAATAAAAAGTCGAATACTTTCTTTAATAAATAGTTAATTAATTGAGTTTGCAAAGTGATGTCCGAGATTCCTGTTCCTATTCGAAATCAATGCGAGAATTGTGTTTTGACTGCTCATATAAATATGAATCCGAGGTACAAAAAGTCTTCGGCAGGGCAGGAGGTCTCACACGTTGACCCCAATGTTGGTCACAACGCCCTTCCTTCAACATGCCGCGTGCAATGTTGGTCCCAACGACATTCGTCAAACTTGTGGATTTAGAAAATATCTTGTCCCAACGTTGGTGCCAACCACCAATTCTATAGTTACCAACGTGTGGAACCGGCGTTCACGAAACGAATAGGTGATACAAACATGAATAGCATCAGCTTGGATATGCAATAGGGATGATGACTGAGTAATGAAATCGAAATTCTATTTAGTCCGTCAGACAGATAGTTAGAAAATATTAGACTCATATTTTTTATTTTTTTCCATAATCGAATAATTACAGTATTATATTGAGTTGAAATGTCGCGTGACGTCACTTTTGAGTAAAAATTCTATTCAAGCGTGACGTATCGCGCCATTTCAACTCGATGTGGCACTGTTATTATTTAATTATGAAAGAAAATAAAAAATATGAGTCTAATATTTTCTAATATCTGTATGACGGACAAATAGTTGAAATTTTGTCATTTAGCCTAATAGGCTATTGATACCAATTTTCAAGGTCTCAAAATATCGACACTCGCGCAGCACTATTAACTATAACCAGCCGGTGACATAACGCCATGGCTTATGCAACGTAACATTGAACCATCGTAACCGAAACACGTAGGCTTTGCTAAGCATTGTTTGTTGAACTACGTAATGTGCCCGCAAATATTTTTATGGCGTAGCCCTTGCCCGTGGTTCCGCATGCGTAGGTTTGGTACATAATAATGTGTTATGTTTGTCCATCTCTAACAAATGTAATCGTATAGTCACTAAGGCTGAAGGTACATCTTCTGGGGGCGGTAGTGTGAGTTTACGTCAAAGGCATTCGATGTCGACTGCGTAAAAAAGTGACATTCAGTGTATAGTTCCAAAATACTGAACTGTCCTATGCATGACATTGACAGAGGGGCGCCACCGTCAATACCGGATCGCTGGTTCAGATTTTTTCCATGTTTGAAACCATATTAGTTGAACGATGGTAGCGCCCCCCTGTCATAGAGTTTGGTGGGACAGTTCAGCGTGGGTCGTCTATATGACGCGATGACGGATTGTACAGCGACCCTATCGGAAACTTTCAAGAACTAAAATCTTCATATATTTGTTTTAACGCGCTCACTAGTGAGGACTTTTAATGTAAACTCACACTCAGCTCTCAGGGGGCTTAGTGTGAGTTTCATCCGTCATACATTTAATGTAATTTTTTTACGCGCTCACTAGTGAGGACTTTTAATGTAAACTCACACTCAGCTCTCAGAGGGCTTAGTGTGAGTTTCATCCGTCATACATTTAATGTCATTTTTTACGCGCTCACTAGTAAGGACGTTGATGTAAACTCACACTAAGCCCTATGGACATTGGTAAAATTATTAAGAGCAAGTATACTAAGTAAATAGTAAACGGACTGCTAATTCTACGACTGCGTGAGCTGGCCCTGTTCAGTGGCGGCGTAGCATGGGTTGGCACCCGGGGCGATCACCCCCCCCCCNTGGTACCCCCCCGGATTTTGGGGTTACCTACCGTTTCGAAGATTGAAAGATAATCGCACCCCCCGTATCATGACATAGACCGCAGATTTGCCATGCAGATGAGTCAGTGAGTACTAATCTGCGCGACTTGTGTCACCCCCTGATGCTTGGCACCCGGGGCGGACCGCCCCCACCGCCCTCCCCTTACGCCGCTACTGGCCCTGTTAGTGAATTTTAATATTTGACATTCTGTCAGATCATTGTAAATGGCCTTTAACCAAAAGTTAATAAATTCTGAAACTGGTTCAAGGTTTACGGTTGGACGCTCGACCTTTGCTCCAGCAAGAGACACTTGAAAGTCTTGACATGTGGTTTCGCAGAAGAATAATGTGTCAAGTCCAAGTTTCCTTTGGTCGCATGCGTTGGTGTGGTTGAAGCTTAACTACGCCATGACAGC
Source organism: Ostrinia furnacalis (assembly GCF_004193835.3). Taxonomy (NCBI): domain Eukaryota; kingdom Metazoa; phylum Arthropoda; class Insecta; order Lepidoptera; family Crambidae; genus Ostrinia; species Ostrinia furnacalis. The sequence goes on from NW_021135021.1 coordinate 146,405, forward strand.
TCATAAACGGTGGTGCCCTCAAAAAGTTACTAAACATAAGACAAAAAGTTGAAGTAGGCATTGAATTCGGCATTTGTCGGAATGTTTTATGTGTAAAAAGTTTGAAACAAATATACAAAGAGGCTCATAATTCACCTTGAATTCCAGGGATCGACAACGCAATATGCACCTTCGGCTCCCTCGTCTCCTTCAAGAAGGGCACCAAGCCCAGGGCCATCGACGCCCGGCTCAACCTTCGGATACTGCTCGTGGACACCAGGGTGACCCGGGAGACGCGTACCCTGGTCATGAAGGTCGCTTCAGTCCGCCAGAGGAACATGGCCGCCGTTGATCACATCCTGGAGGCGTGTGACCATGTCGCTAACACTGCCACACAGGTAGAAATCTTCTTCTGTCTTTTTCGATATGTAAGGGTCTGTTTTCTAAGTTCTTAGGCTCCTTTCCTAGGTCCTCAACGCAGTAGAAGGTTATGCAGCAAACGTAGGAAACTTCTTCGATGGGGAAGGATCAGTGGGCTGAGTGTGAGTGAGCGCGTTTAAAAAAAGGTATGAAAATTTTAGTTTGTGAACGTTTCCCGCTAGGGGCGCTGTACAAGCCGTCATACATTTAATGTCATTTTTTGCCGTGCTTACTGGTGAGCGCGTTTGATGTAAACTCACACTAGGTCCTCAGTTATCTTAGTTCTTGGGCTCTTTTCTTAGATCCTGAGTTAGAACAGTAGATTATGCTGCAAGGGGAACCTGTCCATACTGCCCTGGACACCAGGGTGACCCGGGAGACGCGCACCCTGGTCATGAAGGTCGCTTCAGTCCGCCAGAGGAACATGGCCGCGGTTGATCACATCCTGGAGGCGTGTGACCACGTCGCTAATACTGCCACACAGGTAAGCACTATCTTTTTTCTCTTCTGATGGGTAAGGCTTGGTCTTCTAAGTTCTTGGGCTCCATTTCTAGGTCCTGCTGCTGAGCTCAATAGAAGGTTATGCAACAAACGTAGGAAACTTCTTCTGTCTTCTTCGATGGGTAAGGGTCAGTTTTCTTAGTTCTTGGGCTCTTTTCCTAGGTCTTGAGTTAGAACAGCAGGCTATACACTAAGAGGAACTTGTCTATACTGAGTGTGAGTGAGCGCGTTTAAAAAAGGTATGAAAATTTTAGTTTTTGGACGTTTCCCGCTAGGGGCGCTGTACAAGCCGACATACATAGGCTTGGTCTTCTAAGTTCTTGAGCTCGTTTCCTAGGTCCTCAGCGCAGTAGAAGGTTATGCAGCAAACGTAGGAAACTTCTTCTGTCTTCTTCGATAGTAAGGGTCAGTTTTCTTAGCTCTTGGGCTCTTTTCCTAGGTCTTGAGTTAGAACAGCAGGCTATACACTAAGAGGAACCTGTCCATACTGCTCGTGGACACCAGGGTGACCCGGGATCTATTTCTAGGTGCTGAGCTCAATAGAAGGTTATGCAACAAACGTAGGAAACTTCTTCTGTCTTCTTCGGGAGACGCGTACCCTGGAATCTTCTTCCAAAAGTTGGGGAGGGCTCGATACGTTCTTGCCTTCCTTTCTTAGGTTCTGAGCTAGTATCCTGGGAGATGAGTTTCATTATTCAAGAATGACTAATAATAACTATATTATGCGGACACCAAAAGGCACTTATTTTTAATTAATATAATAACCTATACATTACCTATTAAACCTATTAAAAACTTCTAATTATTATTATTAATTCATAAAAAGAAAAGTGTTCGTTGTGTTTAAATTAATAAGGTTAATTCATCTTAATACAATTTACTACTTTTTTGAAAATTAATAGATATACTTATTCATTTTTTTCAATTCCTATTATGTACGTATAATAATAAAAATACTAGATTCAATCAAGCTCATTGAAGTTAGGTATCAAAACTTGAATTGACTTATGATAAAACTAGCGGCCGCCCGCGACTTCGTACGCGTGGATCCCGTTTTACCCCCTTAGGGGTGGAGTTTCGTAAAATCCTTTCTTAGCGGATGCCTACGTCATAACATCTACCTGCATGCCAAATTTCAGCCCGATCCGTCCAGTGGTTTGGGCTGTGCGTTGATAGATCACTATGAAAGTCAGTTATTGTATATTTAGAAATACTTGTGCAATGATTCAAATAAGATTAACATTTCTGTAAACTAATATCTCCGATGTTTGTTTCAGGTTTTGGTTAAACTCACTAGTGGCAAATGCGAGATAGACTCGGAGGCTGAATACCAGCATTTAGCAGTAAGTTGTATTTATTATTTGTTAGTCTCATTTTACTTGAAAAGTCTGGGAAGTCCTATCTTCCCCCGACAAGCTTCCTCTAAAGGGGGGGAATATGGGAATTTTTGTGCCATCTTCCTCCGATTGTGACTGGAGAAAGATGGGAAGAAAATGTTGCATTTTCCCCCGAATTTATTTTTAACGATGAGGTTCATGGTGGGTGGTTTTAGGATTCTATTTCATGTTTTGACGCGTTTGTGTGTCAAACCATTTTGAACTGTTTTTGACTTTACGCATTTCAATGAACCGATCACGTTAACAAGATATCTGGCAGCGACAGCGATTGGATGAAAAAATAATGCTTTGTGGAGTACTTTAGTTACTGGTTCCTTGGTTTTAAATAACTTGTAAATATCTAATTGCTGTTGGTAATTGAACCCCTGGTGTCAAGCGTGGTTTCCAATGGACTCACGACGATAATAAATAATAAATAAATATCCTTGGACATTTTACACTGCGCCTCTAGTCCCAATCCCAAACTAAGCAAAGCATGTACTATAGGTACTAGACAACGGATATGAACATACTTTTGTTTTTGTAAATACATACATTTATTATACATAGTAACACCCAGACCCGTCAGGAGAAATTAAAATTTATCATTTCATTCTGCCCGGCCGGGAATCTAACCCGGGTCCTCTCGGCATAGTAGTCCGTTCTGAATCACTACACCAAACGGCCGACATAATGTGCTTCCAGGAGCTTTGGGACATGAACCACTGGCTTCTGGGCGCGCTGGGCGTGTCGCACCCCGCGCTCGAGACCATCCGGGCGGCGGCACGAGCGCGCGGCCTCGCCTGCAAGCTCACCGGCGCTGGCGGCGGCGGGTAAGATAAGACTATATTTATTTAGAAGTAACAATGCGTGAAAGTTTACAGGACTTCTTCTTAATTACGCAAGCCACAATATAATCTTCAAAAGCAAAAATCCGAAAAGCAGCGTAGGACATCCACCTACAAGGTGCATCGACGACCTTATAAAGGTAGCAGGGAGGCGCTGGATGCAAGCCGCTACCAAACGGTCATTATAAAAATCATTGAAGGAGGCCTATGTTCAGCAGTGGACGTTCTATGGCTGAAATGATGATGATATAATATTATCGACAATGTATGGCCTTATTGTCTCAAAACTGCGGGGGGTGAATGCATGCTGCGAACGTGCATTTAGAAGTGCCCACCCGCAAGTTTTAGCGTAAGTCCTTAATTTAATAATTCTCTGGCGCATATTTTATGCATTAATATTTCTTTTCTTCTCATTCCAGTTACGCAATGGTGCTTATCCCACCGTCCACCCCCCGTAGCACCGTGGACTCGCTCTCAGGGCAGCTGCTAGAACTCGGCTTCCGCGTCACCGAGACACGTCTAGGCGGCGCCGGCGTCTCGCTAGAGATGTGACCCGCGCCCCCTCACAAACGCCTCAAGGACTCCTAGCGGGGGCGGATGGGAATTCACCCGGGGGCAAATGAAACTCTACAGGGAATTTAATAAAAATTATGAGACATTTGGGACTCTAAAACCTTAGAGCGTTAAGATTTAGTGGTGTACTGAATCGTGCTTTACCAAAGACAGCTATAGATATGCTGTTAAAAATTCTGGAAAGATATTTCTGAGTATCTCTGAAATAAACTAAACCAATGAGCGTTACGCCAAAAAGCTCGCGGTACAAAGGATGTTACGGAAACACTGCACCCTGTTTTAATGGTGTATGTGTATTAAAAATGGGATATGTCTTGAAAGTTGCATGAATATCCAATGGATGTGAAAAAAAACTGAAAATGAATGCAATGTCCACCTGAATTCGGACATTTTAAGACTGAGAGTGAAAGTGTCAATGTGTTATAAATATTTGTGATAAAAACTATTCTGTTTTGGAACTCGTTAAGTTGGTGAAGGTGAAAATTTTAAGTGAAAAAAGTGTTTCAAAGTACATAACTGGACTGGTGTTCGTAATGAATTCGTATTACAATTTATTGTTCGTAGTAAAATGTTTATATTTAACTTTCCAACATTTGTGTGTAAATGAAGCTTCCTTTTTAAAAGCTGTATAAGTGTTGTTGACAAAAAATGCTGATTTGTTTTGTATGACACAAAGTTGTGTAGCAAATACATAATTATGCATGTATAGATGTTGAAGCTCTATCATTGTTAAATGTTATTATATGTAGTATTAATTATTGCCATGTGACTGTACAGCCAGATACAAAATTTTGTTATTTGAATAAGACATTTTTTGGATATGAATACATCTTTTTGTACCTGACTGTACGACAAAAACCACTGTTTGCTTTCGAATTGAGCTAAATGTTTGGCTTTGCTATTGTCCCCACGGGTATAAATATTGACCAGGGGAATATGGGAATTCCCATAATCCCCCACTTTTACAATTCTTAAGTATTTATGTATGTGAACGTGTTTTATTTGAAATCGGCTCTAAATAAATTGATTCTAATAAATTGCTACATTGAGCCTTGAATAAAGTATTAAATTATGAAATTGTATCAAAATTTTCTTTTTTTAAGAAAGGACAGAAATCCGATTTGAGTGAAGTAGAGATTTGCGTATTAATTTTTAAACTCGTTGCGGAGAAACGGGGAAAATCGGGCACGGTGACTAACACACAGTATTCGCATTATTATCTCTCTCTACCCCGCCTCACTCCGTATCAATGGTCAGGAAAACCCTCCTATGACTTCGTTCGTTTCAGCCGAAAAACGTCCACTGGAGGACAAAGGATGATTTACTTCCACCCTAACTTAATTCTATTGATAAACGTCTAGCTAAATATAATTTTATGTACGTTAGTTATAATTTTAGAGAGTACATATGCGATTGTTTTTTGTTTATATTATTTATTTATTAGTATAATGTTTCTTTCGGTTCAAAATGGCGTCGATTTTATGAGTGTTTTTTGATTTTCTATTACATTGATAAAGTATAGTTGATACCGTTGCTCTTTATAAAGTTATTAACGAATTGTGTATATTGAAGATGAAATAATCATGTTTATTATCACAAATAATCACACTTCTTGACTCCGAAATCGTGAAAACTCAGTATGCCTGGCACATATTTATACAATTTACCAAAAATTGAAGCCCTTTTGAACCATCTATACATACGGGTCGTAATGAAATGCTTGTATGAATAATTGATGAAGTGCGAACTCCAAATAGTAAATAAAAAGACGTGCTATCCTTGTCTACTTGATAGGAGATCATTCCACGCGTTGAGAATGAGAATTGAGAAATGTTTTAGAAGTTAAGTAAGTTCGAATCTTGGTTCTACTCGTACTTTGATATGATATTCATCAAACCTCGTATTTATGTTGAACTAAATGATTTGGTTTTTAATTGTATTTTCAATAGAAGATCATTATTGTGTACAATTTTATTTGCATGTATTATACTTTTTAATGCAAACATTGCTAAAAAGGTTTTTCTTCATATTATTTTATAAATTCAATGGATTTTTTAATAAAATGTGTTCATTTTGAGCATTTATCTTATCGAAATCAATAAATATTTATTGTAGTGTTATTTAAACACTGCATATTAAATGGATTTCAATAAGCAATCGGTAAAAATAGCATTTTACAGCAAAAATATAAACAGAAAGTGAGAAAGTGGATTCATGCCAATATTTATTAACTACAAATAAAAATCCAGACTTTTAACAAACAAATTAATTATACTTAATTCAATCAATTTATTCAATTTTTAATTTATGTAGACCATTTTGCATTATCAATAAATATAAAATTAACTTGTGCGGACTGTAGTACAAGTAAATGATCTGTTTGATCTTTTATTTCCCTGTTTAATTCTATCGTTAGTTGTTAAAACCATTCCAAATGCCCTGCATGCGATTGTAATTCCATAGCCTTTATTATGAAACGACGAATACAAATCTACACAGTATACGCAAATGTAGTTGAAACGGAAGGATCACTCCTCAAATACATTTAAAGAAATGTTACTCTGCGTTATAAAATACAAATATGTTAGCTAGTGCTAAGATCCTACCGATATTCATCCAAATGTGGTAATAAACATCCAACTTAAAAACATATTTTTGTGTGAAGATGAAATGAGAAAATTCCCATATTCCCCCCCTTCGGGGGCAGATGAGAAATGACCACAAACCAATATTAGACTGAGCTTAAGTTTGAATCTAATTTTTAGCGTCGTTTTATAATACGGGCGTATAAGTACCCGCGGTATCGAATATTAAAAATACTTCTGCAGGACATGTTCGGATATGTCCATCTCTCTCGCTCAAACGAGATGCTGGCATGTGCGACTGCGACAGAGAACCGTTATCACGGTAACAGCGTTTTAGCGGGTTGTACAATTTGTTGTGTAAAAACGAAACTGATAAACGCCTAGCTCTAAGTAGATAATTGAGTTTATATGTATTTATGCAATTTCCGCGCTCACAATTAGGATAATGGGTGCTAATCGATTGTAGAATTTGTTAAATTATGAAAGACTACTTGAGGTAACAATAAAACTGAATAAATCTTCTATTTTGAATGTGACTTGTTTCTTTTGAAAGATAACCACTGCTCCCAACCTTCGATGTTATAGTCTGGTCTGCTGTTTTGCTGTCGCGCTCGCACACTCACTGCGAGCGCCCCTCGCACAGTCGCGACAGCAACATAATTACGCGCGAGCGATAAGGATGGGTAGCTTGGGGTCATTGGACAAAATTCTACGTGCTCACAGACCAGACTATAGCTAAAGAGACTGATTGAATTTGAAAGCGTTTTAGTCGTGCCCGCGATGTAACACATTTTTTATACTGAACCGTTTTTCTAGTAACATACTTAATTAAAAGCCTTTGACTGAATACTTCTGTAATCAAAACCCAATTAATATAAATAATGAAGAATTAATGAGTGGAGTAGGTACATAACTACATAATGATAACAAATAAAAGCAAGTTCTTATTAAAAAGTGCATTTATTACACAAATAAGTTATTTTAATAACACGTTATTATTTTACTAACTTGCGTATCAACAACGTGACCGAGTGAAAATAAATTATCATAAAATGTCAAATCAAAAATTAATACGATTAATCGTTACTACATTAAATAATTAGATTTAAATAAAATATTTCTACACAACCATGGAAGACAACACAAAATAAAGCATTTTCTTAAAGTTTTAAACTTGATAAAATGGAAAATATACTAACGTTAATAAATGAAAATTGCAAAATTATTACATTTTTAACAAGTTGGAAAATGAAATATTAATTATAGCTATTAATAAGGGTACAAGTTAACATCATAATAAAAAAATGAAATGTGTAACACAGTATTGCGTTTAATAACAATGATTAACTTATTTGAAAAACTAGAATGTATAAATTCTCTTATTTTTACATATAAATATTAAAACTTAAAATCGTCTCTAAAAGCCGCACGCAAAATAAGCTGCCAAATAAATTGATATAAAATCTAAATAATTTATTTTAATTTTAATTCTTATTTATTATGAATACTTTTGGATCACGGAACTATAGACAAGTTGAATCACATCTATGCCTAGTCTATAACGGAGGCAGAAACCTCATTTTTATTACCCTAGTGTCCTTTTATATCTATCCAATTTTACATACCTACAAGCGTAAGCACCATCGAATACCTAAATGATTGAGAATTATTTTTTTCATAAATGATTGAGAATTATTTTTTTCATTTACTTCATAAATGAATGGTTTTCTAAATGAAATTGGCGCACATGCATTTTCATAAATTTATATCTTAGATTTGTTTTTATTTAAGTGGCTATGAGAGGCAGACTTGAGCTGACTAGCGCCACCTATGGATTTTAATTTATATGTTTTAAATAAAGTAGGTAAACCAATGAAGGAAAATATTAAAGCGTAAGGAATGTCTAATTCTAACATATTTGTTTTCTTTTTGACTACAGGCCCTACCCTACAGGTTTTATGACAGGCCGTAACTCGAGCGAACTGCGTACCTCGCTGGAATGCGACTCTTCCTTCCACTTACCCGCACACCTGGCGTTCGCCCGTACCAGAGCGTCGATGTGACGTCACAGTCAGATGCGCAGTTAACTCGACCGCGTTGTAATATAAATGGGTACAACCTTCGCAGAAGTGGCCCATTAGATGAAACTTGAAAATCCGATTATGGCGCTAGTAACTTAGCTCTTGTCAGCCTCTTTTTCAAACAATGACAGTGACGGTAGATTAACATTTCTATCGTAATGGCAAAAATGTCTTACGAAAACTCAAAAGCTTTACAAAACTTCTAAAAATATCAAAAAATCATTATCATGGAGAAACAATTTTTTCGAAAAGAAACGGGATGATTAATTTTTGAGTCGCACATTACATAACATTCTAAATGGTCCATGAACTATCACATTGACTACTTTACTTCCTAGTGATAACTTAAAAAGAACGATCTATTAACAAAATTAAATAATATTCGCCGTAAAATTCGAATCTAACTTCACAAAAGAAGTCAATTAACTGTGGCGCTGCTAGTCTTTAATTTTAAAATCTGTTTATTTTTATTTCACACATAATTATTTTAATATTTACGAGACTTCATGAAATATACTACATTCAGATTTGTTTCATAAGCTACATAGTTTAAATATCTTTATGGTATTAATATCGGTACCTGTTTTTGATCTAATATTAAACTAAACATAATAAAACATACATAATATTTATACCTCATGACGTAATGACGTCTAGTCACGTGACATGACCAATCAGACGCTTGCTTGTCACCCCTCCCACTACCGTTTAGTACAATCACTAGCATCAAATAATTTTGAACCTTAGACTAAAGACAGACAGTTCAAAAACCATTGGGGGTGGTGAGTTTCATTGAACTTTGTATTGGTCAGTGTTGTTCAGTCCACCAAAATGTACACTTTTTTATTTTTGATCTTATTGATAATCTCATAATCTCCTTCTTATTCGAAAAATGTCTTATCACTACAAGCTTTTCTATAAGCGATTTAGAATATTAGTTGCACATTATTGTAATTCAATAGACATATTTACTGGGAAAGTAGGTATACATACATTCAGATGTTAAATTATTAAGAGTCTCTTACACATAATAATCAAATCTATTTAATGGAAAACTACCTATTTGTGGAACAGTATTTCTTATACTTAGTTCTTCCCTTTTTTACGTGTGCTCTTAGGTTAAGCTAAATATTATTATATCATTTTTCATTTCACATTTTGTTATGAACCATTTCGTTTCATATGTATCTTAAAATCGACTAACCGGTCATAAGCTGCATTATAGGGAATTAATTATTTTGATACTAAAGTCAAATATTTAGACTGTGTATGTAAGTACAACACACTTTAGGTCGTAGGAGACTCTTAAAATTACAAAATAATGAATGGTATATTCTTCATCTAAAAACCCTTTGGTACACAACAACCAAGACTTAAATAACATAACGCTTAACTCACTAACAAAGATTAAATAAATATTAAAAATAATAATTTATTATTTTACACGCAATTGGTCAAACATTGATCTCATATCACAGGTGTTAGAATATTTCGCATTATTTTTCATACATTCATGCACTCTTCATTTTGTTTTTATTAAGAATTTACAAGATTTAAGTTATTTTAACTGTATTAAATATTTGCAGGTCAATTAGAAATTGTTAAGAGTTGTTAATTCAGTATAATTGCAATTTTTTAATGTACTTTTTTTGCAATATGGCTGCTGTCATTCATAAAACTTACATCTAAAATCCACATTTCAAGTCTACTACTAACGTTCATTGGTATACATCCAGATTTAAATAGCTATCGTAAACCAAACAAAAAACCAATCAGCAATTTCAAGTCCAACAAAGATTCGGACAAGAACTCCCAAAAATAATAGACTGAGCTAGTGAACGGCGTTGTTGTGTAAAGTTGTTTCCACATCAGCCAGATACATTTGACAGTTCCAACTCCTTGCCAGACAGTTTTTTTAAGATAGCTGCCAAAGCCACGATGACCCAAACTTCATGATCCACCAACTGGGAGCATACGCTGACAAACTTTCAGCTTTTATAAAATGACGTAGGTCTGGCGTTCACCAGCTCTTAGTCTATAAACCTCTACTGGCCCTAAAGACCTTGACACATTCGTACAGAATGACACTTGTACAGTTCTGTGTCGATTCGATTATCGACTAAAGAAGTTGCGCAGGCGCGCGCACAGAGCTAGCGCGCGGAGTCACAGCGCCTCCAGAGTGTCCCATATGAGGAGCGCCCGCTGCCGCAGCGCCGCTAGTATCCACCTAGATTGAAACTTGGTTTAATATCGATAAACATAGACATATCATATCGATAATATCATCAACTCATTTAGTCACCACTGCCAGATTTAGTAGGTACAGCTGCAAGAGTCCTCTCTAAACGACTCTATAAATTACTTTATCAGAAGCAAATGGAAGATTTGGCCTACAAATATTGACGACTAAGCAGCCGCCTGCGACTACGTACGCGTGGACCCCGGTTTACCCCCTTAGAGATTGAATTTTGCAAAATCCCGTCTCAGTGAGCACCTACGTTCTAAAAGGAACCCTCATACAAAAATTGAGACTCCTAGCACTTGTAGTTTCTGAGATTTCGTGATGAATGAGTGAATCAGTCAGTGACCTTTGCTTTTACAGAATTATAGATAGATTAATCTATGTAATATAAGTTCTAGATTTATCGTCTGAAATGACTGAATAGATCTACCCCGACTGTCCGTGAATATGGGCCTGCTTGGATTGTGTACCTACAGTGTGTACCTACTGTAGACCAAATCCTCCATTTTCCTCTGGTAGGAGACGAAATGACAGTGGAGACGAAATGACTTCTTAATAATGATGATGATAATAATGGATCAATAGACTGACACTACCGGCATCGGGGTATTTCAAAGTTTATTTGATTACTGCAGTGGAGTAGAGAATGACCTAATAAACCTAGTAAATAATGTTGGGTTCCAACAATAAAATGCATAATGCATCATTCGTTCGTTCGGTCTTGTGGCCGTCTGTATTTGCGCAGCATCGCGCGCGCCTGTAGCAGCTCTGACTCCGAGTGGTTTCCATTTGTGCTGTATTTAATTTAAACTGTGCTGACAGGCGACAGGCAATAAAGTGAATTTACGCAACACAACCTTTCAATCATCATCTGCTGCCCTCCAAATAATATTTATTCCATTATATCCTCCCACCTCTACAATTGGTACCCGCCGCGGACGGCCACGCGCTGCTCGTTGGCCGCGCCCACCAGCGGCGGCGCCAGCGGGTCCTCGCTCGACGTCAGCGTCGTGGACGGCGGCACTCCTGGCCATAGACAAGGTAAAGGTTTTTTGTTTTGGCGGGAAAGTGAAGGTTATGCTTTTGGCGGGAAAGAGAAACGTCACTTTGACAGTCATGTTCCATTTTTAAAAAATGGTAGTTGGTACTTCTTTTTCTTTTTTGTTGTATTGTTGGCATCTGTGTAGGTACTTATTTTAGGCTTCTTGGTGAGAAAGTGAAGAATCACGTGGGCGATTGCGTTTCATTTAAAAAAATGTGTGCTTTGGCTTCTTGACGAGATATTTTTATATTATTAAGCATCATGTGTTCGGCAGTTTTGTTCCATTATTACATAAAAATAATCTTTACCAATAAAAGTGTCGGTGATCGTGCATGAGTGTGGGCAAATGAAACAGTCTAGTGCAACGTCAACCTCAAGGTTCTCTCAAAAAGTAGGTATGCGAAGAGACATATGAATCAACTAACGCGGTAAAAAAAGGACAGTAAATGGAAAGGTAAGTTCTCAGTATTACACCTACCCTCATTTTCGTCTTCCTCGGCGAGCCACTTCTGTATGTCGGCCTGGTACATCCTCCGCTGCAGGACCTCTTTCGTCCGCGGCCGCGACCCGATGAACGTCACCTCCGACTGAACATAACATAATTAACTTTTAAAAAAAATAAAACCGACTTCAAATGCGTGAACACAAAAAAAAACTAAAAATTAAAAATATTGCGTATAAAAAAGTTCATCCCCAATTTTCCACCCTTGGGGGGTTGTTTTTTCTATTATTAAATTTAAATGGGACCACCCTTGAAGTATTACCTATACGCCGAAAAAAGATTTTTTCAAATCGGTTCATAATTGGCGGAGTTATCGCGTAACAAACATAGAAAAAAAAAACATACGGGTCGAATTGAGAACCTCCTCCTTTTTTGAAGTCGGTTGAAAACTATCTTGACAAGCCAACAAGAAGCTTGTGGAATGCAGCAAAGAGGATACTGCGTTACCTAAAGGGAACTGAAAACAGAGAACTTACCTATATGAAGAAAGAAGATAACACTAACACTTATTCTATTTCAGCCTTTTCAGATGCAGACTGGGCCAGTAATAAATCTGACAGAAAAAGTGTCAGTGGCATGGTCATTTATCACAGAGGAAATCCTATATCATGGTCATCCAGGAAACAGCAAGCTGTCGCCCTTTCAACTGCGGAAGCAGAGTATGTCGCCGCCGCTATGACTGTGAGCGAGCTATTATTTGTGAGGGGACTTGCAATCGATTTTCAAGACAAAAGTGATGCAGTGTTATATGTGGACAATCAAAGTGCGATTAAAATGGTGATGAACAGTGAAAACACTCGACATTCGAAGCACATAGACATTAAATTTCATTTCGTGAAAGACATAGTTTGTAATAATATTGTAAGTGTCAAATATGTAAGTACAAACGAAAATACGTCAGATATTTTGACTAAATCACTGTGTAATATCAAGTTCAGTTATTTTCGTGAGAAGTTATTAGTTTTGTAGTGATTTCATTTAAAGTTTTGTTTACATTAATAGAACAGTGTGAAGTGAGTTGCATGTGTCACTAGTTGTCATTAATGTCAGTTTCTGAAATGTCAAATTCTTTTTTTAATGTTGCCATACTAAAACATAAGTGGAATATTGTTATTAGAAGTTTTTATTAGTAGATAAAAATTATTTTGTTTTGCAATTAAAAGTTAAAGCCTAACTTGTAATTGAGAGGGAGTGTTAGGATTATATTATCTTTGGAAGTGTATTAAATATTAAAAAGTTAACTGTTTCCGGTAGAACGCTTCTTCCCTCTTCCGGCTATGTACGAACAAGATGTGTCTGTGTAAGAACCCGAATAATAAATGCTTATCTCGCTAACTATCGGTCTTTTCATTAAAGAAACACAAGTTCTGATACACTAAAGGTAGGTAATTTCCACGTCCAAGTAGTTTGGCAATTCAGCCATGTGAAATCTATTACTTTGCTGGATGACGTAAATTATGCGGGGTCTATTATTAGTATCTGTACCATGATATAGCTTTTTCAGCCATTCTTAACTCCAGCCAATAATGTTGTCCTGAAATAACGGTAAGGCAAATACCTATCTAGAAAAGTGCCAACCCACCTAGACAAGTGACAATTTAAGTCGTCAGAATTTTTATTTCAAAATGCCTTCGCTCTTGCATTTTCTTTATGAAGTTACCTCGCTCTGAGATGGGTTTTCTAAATTACAACTGTCACATAATGCCACTTGTTTAGGGGGGCTGTATATACGAGAGAGTTTGAAGCCTCACCCCAGGCGGTAAGTACGGCCTCAGTTCTTCAGCCAAGTCCCCGCTGGCACCCAGTCTCTGAGCCTCTTCCCAGCTCGTGTGTACCTCCTCGTGGAGTAACTTCTCCTCTGGAATTAATTTCAACAGTATTAAGATTAACATATCCGGTTAATCAATAAAAATAACGATTTATAACGGATTGTGTTAAAGTTAACTTTTCAAAATTGTTCACGGACTTTTATGCCAGACATACAAAATCACAATCAAAATCAAAAATATTTATTCAGTTTAGACCACAAGTGGCACTTATGACTTACAGACACCGTGCCGCGAAATACACGCAAGAAGTTGGTCATTGGTCTCTACTGCAGAAACCAATCTTAGCTAATTTACCAGAGCCAATTAAGGATTTGGTCTACACAAATTTAGGAGGCCTGTTACGAAGTAAAAAAATATCCCCTTAAATTGACATTTGGCATGGAATTGTCTTTCTTGATCGGCTCCCAGATAAAGGAGTGATGGTACTCACCGTCCCTCTTGGTGGTGCTGCGCTTGTACTGGATGCGGAAGCGGAAGGCCTCCAGCACGCTGGCCACCACGATCGTCAGCACCACCATCGTGAACAGGTAGAACACCTGCGACCAACACACAGAATTCTTATTCCGAACATAAGTTCATCCCATCAAAAACAATACTTGTCAAAAAACCAAGTCTCGCAACTCAGTTGTTCTACGGTAAAAAGTTGTGAGATCCATGTAATACCAAGTCCAGGCCAGGAAATCTTTAACGTTTTACATAAATATATTGACTTGGCCATCGCACTAAATAATTTAATATACACGTGTTTTCATGTCATTTTTGTATTTTGTAGACAGCAGTTATGTACCTAGAAAACTGGACCGAAATTGAAAAATTTTACTCGACTTGGCGGTTGCACTACCGTGCCCCCAAATCTCATTTCTTTTTGTATTTTGTAGACAGCAGTTATGTATCTAGAAAACTGGACCGAAATTGAAAAATTTTACTCGACTTGGCGGTTGCACTACCGTGCCCCCAAATATTTTAGTTTTTCCTTGATTCATACACCAAACACTACTTATATTCTTTTTTTTTCACTATGTGACTGTCTTTATTTTGTACTTAATATATTTTACATATTATACCTATTCGTGTTTCATTATTCGTATCCAGGGTCCGATGATGGAGCTGTAAGGGGGCAGATTTATTTTTCACTATGTGACTGTCTTTATTTTGTACTTAATATATATTTTACATATTATACCTATTCGTGTTTCATTATGAATCGAAATATAAAAGACTTAATAAACTCTATTAAAAATTTAAATTAATTAATCAAGTTTGAATACCTCATTCTACCTTAAAATTAATAACTTAAATCAAGTCTTAATACGGTCACGGCTCAAGATTTTTTTGTCCATTTCAGCGTTCTTTTTACTCTTTTGACGTTGCGTTGACAGCTTTTACCTAAATTCGCGCGGAACTTTTTTGTGAAATGGCTCTTAATATAAAAGTGTTTGGTAGAGCACTTATAATTATTCTGTGGTAGTAGGCCAAACGGACGATCATCGTTTCGTGTTCCGTTTCGTCCGCAATTGCGTATTTCGATTTTCGTAGTAGGCCTGCAGGTCAAATAGTTCGTGACACCCAAAGTGGCCAAAAAGTTGACAACACAACCTTATTCCTACTATTTGACGCTGACTGTACCATACATTTTTCTAGATGAAACAGATTATTTCAAAAAATAGGCGATAATTGATATCTCTCTCTCTCTAACTCCCTCCCACACTCTCTCTCCCCCTCTATCTCTCCATACCTCCTTCTCTCCCCTTCTCACTCTCCCGCCCTCCCTCTCTCTCTCTCTCTCTCTCTCCCTCCCCCTCTCTCTCTCTCCCTTTCTCTTGTGAGTACTCACGCGCAGCAGTTCCGCAGGTTGTACTGCGAGAACAGCTCCATGCCGATGATGGCGAAGAAGTAGTACACCACCAGCATCACGCAGCCAGCAGACGACATGAGCGGCGACAGCAGGACTAGAGTTCCGAACACGTCGCGGTAGCGCTTCTTCAGCTTGTACAGGCGCATCAGTCTGAGGAATAAATACATTTTAAAGATTCTCCAATGCGAGGGGTGTTCAAATAATAATGATGGGATATTTCTAGCCATCACAAAAACATAAAATGGGTAGGTAGCTTAATTCTTCACAAGAATCTGGTAAAATCATTTAAGTTCACCATTCCGTTTAAGAATTAGATTCACTTGAACACGATCAGTCGAAAAGTCCTTGTCCTTTCTGTGCCCATACACAACCCTGAAGTTGCGGTGGCAGAAAAAATAGCGTTTTAAAATGCCCAAAAACCCATACTCAATCTTTAAATCTGACTCTCAGCTACATTAATAGCTCTTTTTTCGATTGAAAAAGTAGTTCAGGGACCTGATATTTGAGGAAATTGTCGAGGCGGTGTCCTTTTTATAGGCCTTTTTGGAGAGTCAAGAAAATCATCCGACTGGTCGTGTTCAGGTGAAAATTCTTAAACGGAATGGTGAACTTCAATGATTTTTCACCAGGGTCTAATGAAGAATTAAGTGACGTACTCAATTTTTTTCAGATTTTTATGATGGCTAGAAATACCCAAGACTCATTACTTTTCGAACAATCCTAGTAAGTACCCCCGCTACTCGCGAAGTTGGTCGAAGTTAATCGAAGTAAAGTAAGATTAGGTTAAAGACCTGTTTCACTCACCTAAGCGGCCTGAATATGACCACGATGAAGAGTCCAGGCGCTACAGTCAGCATGACAGCGCCCACCAGTGCTAGCAGCGTCACACTAAGGTCGAAAACGTTCCAGCCGCTTTCCAAGTACGCAGTCAGTCCTGATGCTGCCATCCGTAGTCCTGCCTCAACCAGGAACACTGGAGAACACAAAGTAATCATCATAAGGTCATTTAGTCTCCACTACAAGAGCACCTTTTACATGGCCACGAGGAGAATCCTCTATAAAAAGAAGAGGGGATTGGAAGACCCTTCGAAGCCGGAGTAGCTCGCTCCAGAGCGGGCCGTATCCTGAGACGAAGCTATGGACGAATGTCCAAGTTAGGATAATAACTCGCGGCTCCGTTTTATGGTGCTCGGAGAACACCGTCGAGTTTTAGTGAGTAGGTCCCGTTCTTCTGGAGGGTAGAGCTGAAAACTGGTCGTCCTCATTGGCCAAAGCATGTCTCGACAAAAATACAGAACCCTTAAAAGACCATAACGGCCTTATTTGCGTTAGACCGCTTGTGAAGGGTCTGGGTGTTTTCTTTGTACATATAAATAAGTATGTATGTATTTACAAAAAAAAAGTATTTAAGTATGTTTATATCCATTGCCTAGTACCCATAGTACAAGCTTTGCTTAGTTTGGGACTAGCGGCGCAGTGTAAAATGTCCAATGATATTTACTTATTTGATTAAATATTAATAAAAAAAACTTACGTGACAAGAACAGCCATGTGTCCCATGAGGCACAGAGTAGCCGCGCGCTGTCCTGCAGGTTGCCGGCCGCTTCACACACCCGCAACACCATAGACACGCCATTGCCGATGATTAGGGCGTCTGCAACGACATACAGCAGTTTGTTTTATTGCCTGTTATGTAGTATTTCTTGTCACTATCGAGCTGGTGGGTGTCCTATTCCACATTTGCCAAGACAAGAGTTACGAAGCGAACAGCGATGAAGCGACACTTGTTAAAATTCAGAAATCGCTGTAATAAATAAGAGGCATAAAGGTAACTGGGTTTCTTCCGCCAGTTCATCTTAGCACCAGCCAACATGGTGTTTCGAAATGGTGGTAGCGAGGGCCAGACAGGTAGTCTGCCAACAGGGAGAGATGGCAGGAGATAGTGCGGAGAAATGTATCTGTCTCTAAAACCAACGTGGACGTCTCAGCCGCTGGCAAAAGCGAAACGACTAAAAAGAATACACTCACAGATCAAGTATTCAAAGTAGGGCCACCTTACGACGTACCACGGCGCGCGTGCTGCCTGCCCGCGCCAGCGCAGAGCGAACACCTCGTACAGGGTTATTATATTGAATCAATGCAACTAACTCACCGTTCCGAGCCAATGTGTCCATACTCCAGGAGCTCGGCATCACGCAGCGTATGTCGCGCATATTGCAACACTTTGGACATGTCATAAGGCGGGATGACAACTCCATGAGTGACTGGTCGTTCAGAGAAAAGTTGAAGGAACCCGATCGCGTGGCAGGTCACCTATGCGCTGCACGGATCAAGGGAAATCCGCAGTAGGAAACCACAGTCTGCCAACAAGGAGAGATAGCGGGAGATCGTGTGGAGAGCTTTATCTGCCTCTACAACCAACGTGGACGCCTCAACGTGACCATAACCGCTCTGCCAAGAACGAAACGACTAAGAAGAATATACTTACAGATCAGGTATTCGAAGTAGGGCTGTCTAACTCGAGCGGCGAGGCGTTGTAGAGGTAACTTTGTACTATTACTTATTCTGTGGAATAGGTTTATTCTATGTATTTGAATCAAAGCATAAAACTCACAGATCAAGTATTCGAAGTATGGCCATCTAACAGCGGCGGCGGCGGCGCGTCCGGCGGGTTCGAGCGGCGACGTGGCGTACCAGGGCGCGCGCGCCGCCTGCCCGCGCCAGCGCAGCGCGAACACTTCGTACAAGTTGGCGAATTCGGCTCGCGAGAGCCCGCCGGTGCCCGATTGGTTGAGCTGCTTGAACATCAGGTACACGTCCAGGCCGGCTGTGGAAAGAGAGTATTGTGAGATCGGTTGTTCAGATGAAATGTAAATGATAAATAGCGAATGTAGGGTACTTTATACCACCAATAATTGAGGTTTTTAGTAGACAAATTCCTTACGGTTCGTCGACCCCGCGTTTACGGCTCGTCGTCCGCGAGCTCGTCTTCAAAGTAATTAAATTAGCAGTTAGCGAGCCACGAGCTTAGCGCCACCTAGCCGTAACCGAGTCGATGCTGATTCACTTACGATACGAGCTCACGCCCGTTAGCGGCGCGCGGCGCGAGACCAGCAGGCGGAAGGCGTGGCGAGCGGCGCGGCGCCGGTGCCTCGCACACTTGGCGCCGGTACTCACAGTAGTGCGGCGCATAGTGCCTCATGAGGCCGGCGAAGTGTCGCAGGCGCACGGCGAGCGGCGCGGCGCCGGTGCCTCGCACACTTGGCGCCGGTACTCACAGTAGTGCGGCGCATAGTGCCTCATGAGGCCGGCGAAGTGTCGCAGGCGCACGGCGAGCGGCGCGGCGCCGGTGCCTCGCACACTTGGCGCCGGTACTCACAGTAGTGCGGCGCATAGTGCCTCATGAGGCCGGCGAAGTGTCGCAGGCGCACGGCGAGCGGCGCGGCGCCGGTGCCTCGCACACTTGGCGCCGGTACTCACAGTAGTGCGGCGCATAGTGCCTCATGAGGCCGGCGAAGTGTCGCAGGCGCACGGCGAGCGGCGCGGCGCCGGTGCCTCGCACACTTGGCGCCGGTACTCACAGTAGTGCGGCGCATAGTGCCTCATGAGGCCGGCGAAGTGTCGCAGGCGCACGGCGAGCGGCGCGGCGCCGGTGCCTCGCACACTTGGCGCCGGTACTCACAGTAGTGCGGCGCATAGTGCCTCATGAGGCCGGCGAAGTGTCGCAGGCGCACGGCGAGCGGCGCGGCGCCGGTGCCTCGCACACTTGGCGCCGGTACTCACAGTAGTGCGGCGCATAGTGCCTCATGAGGCCGGCGAAGTGTCGCAGGCGCACGGCGAGCGGCGCGGCGCCGGTGCCTCGCACACTTGGCGCCGGTACTCACAGTAGTGCGGCGCATAGTGCCTCATGAGGCCGGCGAAGTGTCGCAGGCGCACGGCGAGCGGCGCGGCGCCGGTGCCTCGCACACTTGGCGCCGGTACTCACAGTAGTGCGGCGCATAGTGCCTCATGAGGCCGGCGAAGTGTCGCAGGCGCACGGCGAGCGGCGCGGCGCCGGTGTCTCATACACTTGGCGCCTGTACTCAAGTGGAGCCACTACTGGCGCCGGTACTCACAGTAGTGCGGCGCATAGTGCCTCATGAGGCCGGCAAAGTGTCGCAGGCGCACGGCGAGCGGCGCGGCGCCGGTGTTTCGCACACTTGGCGCCTGTACCAGGCCTGTTCATCTCCGCGAGTTTACATCGAAAACAAAACACGCACGATGGCCCACCTACAGGATACTATTCGACAAGGCCTCACATACGAGCGAACATTGACTCATGCACGCGTATTCTTGTGTATGATGGAAGAAAATAAAGAAAATGGTGTACTAAATACTGGGCAGTATTTAAATGCCTAAATAATAATAAAAACACAGAATGTACTTTTTTAAGTTGCCTCAAGACACTGAGAGGTAAATAAGTAGTTAATATTATTCATGCATTAAGCCGTGTGGTGACGGCAGAGTAGAATACATTTGTCACCAACCCCTACTCTTCCCGCGGGTGTCGTAAGAGGCGACTTAGGGACTACACATCAAACAGAGAATGGGCAGCAGCGCTCTCTGATAAAACATCAATCTTTTAAACTGCGATCTCCAACCCGCCTGCCAAGCGTGGAGATTATGGCAAAACCCTCCACTATAGTGGAGGAGGCTCATAGTCCAGCAGTGGACTGTAAAGGGCTGTTGATGATGATGATTATTCATGATAATTCATGCTAAATCATGTATTTCCTCCGCCATTTTCCGCAGTTTGGCACCCTTACGTCACATCATTTTACCGAAGTCAGTCCTGTAGCTTCGGCGCAGTGCCGATCACTGACGTTTGTCAACAAAATGGTGCTTGACTCTTGAGACAGGCTAAATTACACCATATTGTTTATGTCATTGAGCATACATTTTTTTAAATACCTTCGCGAAGTAAAACTTCTGTACGTAGTACTTATTATTATTCTGTGCCTNCCGCGTTTACGGCTCGTCGTCCGCGAGCTCGTCTTCAAAGTAATTAAATTAGCAGTTAGCGAGCCACGAGCTTAGCGCCACCTAGCCGTAACCGAGTCGATGCTGATTCACTTACGATACGAGCTCACGCCCGTTAGCGGCGCGCGGCGCGAGACCAGCAGGCGGAAGGCGTGGCGAGCGGCGCGGCGCCGGTGCCTCGCACACTTGGCGCCGGTACTCACAGTAGTGCGGCGCATAGTGCCTCATGAGGCCGGCGAAGTGTCGCAGGCGCACGGCGAGCGGCGCGGCGCCGGTGCCTCGCACACTTGGCGCCGGTACTCACAGTAGTGCGGCGCATAGTGCCTCATGAGGCCGGCGAAGTGTCGCAGGCGCACGGCGAGCGGCGCGGCGCCGGTGTCTCGCACACTTGGCGCCGGTACTCACAGTAGTGCGGCGCATAGTGCCTCATGAGGCCGGCGAAGTGTCGCAGGCGCACGGCGAGCGGCGCGGCGCCGGTGTCTCGCACACTTGGCGCCGGTACTCACAGTAGTGCGGCGCATAGTGCCTCATGAGGCCGGCGAAGTGTCGCAGGCGCACGGCGAGCGGCGCGGCGCCGGTGTCTCGCACACTTGGCGCCGGTACTCACAGTAGTGCGGCGCATAGTGCCTCATGAGGCCGGCGAAGTGTCGCAGGCGCACGGCGAGCGGCGCGGCGCCGGTGTCTCGCACACTTGGCGCCGGTACTCACAGTAGTGCGGCGCATAGTGCCTCATGAGGCCGGCGAAGTGTCGCAGGCGCACGGCGAGCGGCGCGGCGCCGGTGTCTCGCACACTTGGCGCCGGTACTCACAGTAGTGCGGCGCATAGTGCCTCATGAGGCCGGCGAAGTGTCGCAGGCGCACGGCGAGCGGCGCGGCGCCGGTGTCTCGCACACTTGGCGCCGGTACTCACAGTAGTGCGGCGCATAGTGCCTCATGAGGCCGGCGAAGTGTCGCAGGCGCACGGCGAGCGGCGCGGCGCCGGTGTCTCGCACACTTGGCGCCGGTACTCACAGTAGTGCGGCGCATAGTGCCTCATGAGGCCGGCGAAGTGTCGCAGGCGCACGGCGAGCGGCGCGGCGCCGGTGTCTCGCACACTTGGCGCCGGTACTCACAGTAGTGCGGCGCATAGTGCCTCATGAGGCCGGCGAAGTGTCGCAGGCGCACGGCGAGCGGCGCGGCGCCGGTGTCTCGCACACTTGGCGCCGGTACTCACAGTAGTGCGGCGCATAGTGCCTCATGAGGCCGGCGAAGTGTCGCAGGCGCACGGCGAGCGGCGCGGCGCCGGTGTCTCGCACACTTGGCGCCGGTACTCACAGTAGTGCGGCGCATAGTGCCTCATGAGGCCGGCGAAGTGTCGCAGGCGCACGGCGAGCGGCGCGGCGCCGGTGTCTCGCACACTTGGCGCCGGTACTCACAGTAGTGCGGCGCATAGTGCCTCATGAGGCCGGCGAAGTGTCGCAGGCGCACGGCGAGCGGCGCGCGGCGCGACACCAGCAGGCGGAAGGCGTGGCGAGCGGCGCGGCGCCGGTGCAGGAGCAACGCGCGGCACTTCTCGCGCTCGATACGCGTGAATGTCTCGTAAACCACCGCCAACATCTGCAAAGCAGACGATTAGAGCCTTATGTGCTTGAGATAAAAGTTGAAAGCTAAAATTTGTGCATTTAAAATTGACGCTTAATTGGTAGCCAGATTTCGAAAATAAAAACACATTCGGCCAGCATCTGTGAGCCATGCACCATTTTAAGCCTGACGCTATATTGCTAGGCAAATTTTGAAAACAAGAAACGCCTTCGCCGCACTTAATGCAAGTCCAGCATTCCTGATATTGATCAAGAATTGTCTGAAGGAGTTTATTGTGTAGTAACTAGCTTCTGGTGAACCCGTCTGACAGTTTTCGCTAGTGGGGAAAGGAGAAGCAATCTTTCATACAAAATATAAACGTTATTAATAATTATGTCAAGCAATACTCACCAAATTCATAAGAACATAGAGGACTGTGATAATATACAAGATGAAGAACAAAGCGTACCACTTCGACTTAGCATACGAAGGCATCATCACATCTGGGAAACTGCAAGTAAAGACCACCATTATTACAGCATCTGATACGATCTGATAATACAAATTAAATTTTTAAAAAAATTGGACAGCGTCTGCACTTACTTGGCAGTAGTCAGCAAGACGAACATACTGACAAATGAATCACTGATGGTTTTGAAATGTCCATTATCTACGTGCTCCGAAAATAAATAATAGCCCAGCAACGAATACGTTGCCACGAAGAACATCAATAAACCTGAAAAAGAGTAAAATAAGTTAAGGTTTTTACATTATTACACAAACAGAAAAAAATACAATGAACTTGATCTTACTAAAGCCTACTGTCAAGTCTCGTATATTCGTACATGACGTTAGGAATCACGCCAAATGCAACGCGAGGATCATGAATTCATACAATTTACATATCGAATGGCTTGATAAATGCCCAAAAGTAGGACGTGTGGTGTAATTTATATTAACATAAAAAACGACAATTTTTAGAATCCTTAATGTACTTTGATGACATATTCATATTCATCAGTGTGAAACATTATTCTAGTTTTTGAATTCTTTACCGCAACAGCTTTCTTCATTTAATTAGCAATGATCGAATTACCTAACATATCAATAATAGGCGGCAACGACTGCAATATCTGCCGTATAAACCGTCTCACGCCGCCGCAGTGCCGTGTGTCTACGAGGAAGATGGGACGAAGCGCTCGCGTCACTCGGAAGTGGGACGACTGTCGACACACCACCACCACTGCTTCTAGCACCATGATGAAGAGAGTTATGCCCTGGAAGAAACATTTACTTGGTATTAATCAAGCAGTCGATAACAAACCAAAGCTAAAACGTTGAAAGAAAAACAATAAACACGAATTAAAGGACTCTCTCACCACGAAACTCATATTTATTAGGATTTAACTATCGTTTGAGTCTTAACAAAATAGTTCGAATCTGTGTACCTATCGACTTCTTGGCGACGAGTACAACACAGGACTTGAAGCAGTGGGAACGAGAGTTGGTAATAATGTCATACGTACTTTTGAATAGCTCTTTACTGTTCATATAAGTCTAAAGTTAAGATAATTTATACATACCTTAATCATAGTTCTTTTATGTTTGAGTATCGTGCTCCACCCTATCCACTTGAGTTTCAGATGCAGCTCGATGCCTATCACGGAGAGTGCTAGCAGCTCTATCGTGCCGTGTGCCCATACTGGAAGCTGGAATGTAAAAGCAGTAAAAAATAACCAACTAGGCTAGACCAAAAAAAGAACAATTTAGTCACAAGATTTACATATTTTAGCTCATCTTACTTCGAAAAGTGGACAAAATTCAACTAGAACGTCATGTTAAGCATCTGTGCGTAATTATCAATTAGTTGTTTCTCTGTATTTCAGGGCGCTTTCATCCTTATTGCACTTACAGCTATTATAAAAAATGATTCAAGTAGCTAATTAATGCTCATTATCAATATCCTTGCCTCTATCAGTATCTTGGTCAATCTATTAGCTAATAATTGCAGTAGTTGCGCATACGCTGGCCGAAATACTTGATCGATTGTCTGAAATAACCAGCTATTAGGTAAGTAGGTATCTGCTTGAAATTTAATTGATAGCGCGTTATTTAAAAAAGGATACCTACTGCAATAACATCCGCTCATATTGAACCTAGTAGGTACCTACGAGTATTTGGGAAATAAACTAGCACTTTATTTTGATTCTGCACAAGTTCGCCTGGCGTTTTCAATTGTGTTTATAATTAGTCCTGCTAAATGTCGTCATTAAAATTGGACTAATTCAACAATATGACTACGAAGAATATTGAGCATCTGTATTTTTTTATAGTCAGCTCACTCTTTTTTCTTGGAATAAGGCTTTGCACCAACTTCACCAACTAAAGAACGTAGCATACTTATCAAGATCAACCCGGAAAATGAGCGAGGCTAAGTTCGCGAAAGGCAATACGGTGTTGAACCCTTTCAGAGTTGAGTCTAGTCTGGTCTCAGGTCGCTATGGCGGGAAAACGGAGGTTCACCCTGAATGAACGTAGCTGTACCTATTCTAGAACTAGAACTTGTTCAGTTTGTTCTCACCCCGAAGGCATGCACGGCCGGGACCTCGGTGAAGGCCAGCAGGATGAGTATCAGCGAAGCCATCAAGTCCAGCCCGTGGTACCAGGGGTTGTGGACGCGAAGGTACGCCGGCAGCTCTTCAGGGCTCGACGGGTGGGAGTCGAATTTTTCATTGTTTTGACCTTCCTGGAAGGAAAGAGGTTTTATTAACCCATTTAGACCGATAATTATTTTTGTAAATAAAAATTGATTTTTCAGCAAAAACTTACAAAGGGAAGCCTAAAAATCACGAATAAAATATTTAAAAAAATAATCCATAAATAGGGGGCCGTGGGGAGCCCGTACCATATAGGGTACAGTAGGTCTATAAGCAAGCAAAACATAGTCGTTGTTCAAAGAAGATTTTTATTAATTTTTGTATGATATAAAATAAAAATAAAATCACATAATCACTAGTATCACACGTGGCATATCTTGTAAGACGTTTTCTGTGATACTAACCACATTTGGTTCTTTTTTCCTACCTTCTCCGAAGTTAGTGACGATAGCTGAAGAAGACCTGGCTTCTTCTGATTTGTTACGTTTAGTGCTATCCATTATCGCATTTAGCAACACGACGATGGAAATTTAGCAAATTCATCAAAGAAAACTCTGAGGGTTGTTATTTACATTGACACTATCTTTATCGTCTAAATCTTCGTCAGTCTGATCATCATTAGCGGTCATCTGACAAGACAGCAGTAGAAAAGTACCAAGATTGCTTTATGTTTACTGAAATTATCAAATTTTTCATGAGTTGTGGCAATATAGTGAAGCATCAATAGCCTAAAACAAATAAAAATAATAAAAAAATAAAATTTAAATTGCATGATTTGCTCATGCATAGACCTACTGTACCTTATACGGTACATCTATTATAGTCTGGAATAAACCGTATAAAAATAATATCAATAATATTTTTTTTGTAGTCGTGATATCCATTGTCTACTCTATTTTTAAAATAAAATTGATAAATAACCAAATTTACCATAAATAATAAGAAATTATACCTTCTTGAAAACATTGTAAATATTTATTTTGTTTTCTATCGAGGAATTTCATAAATATTTCCGAAACCACTTGTTAAAACATATTTTTAAATATTTTTATGTAAAATATTCACTTTAAGCTTACTGTCATAATCATTTTTACAAATTAACAACAATTTGGTACTTCGAAATATTTTCAAAAAGATACCGTACCACATAGGGTACGGTAGGGCTAAATGGGTTAAGTTTTGTAGTTTTAATAGCTTGTTAATTATTTGGTGACGGTCGTTGTCAAATCATTTAGTATCAAAACAGAGGCGACGTGCTTAAACATGATGACTGCAGGCTTCAATCACCCTGGTCACAAACCCATTGTCAGACATCACCATCGACGTCTGTCATGCCTTAATCGGTCCGTTTAAGTAAAGATTTGTGGCGATTCTTGTCCAGGAGTGGACGGCCTACTGAACTGAAATGGAAAGGTCCTTCCTAAAAATTTACGTCGTGGCACAAATACACACACAATTTCACGTCACGGCTTATGCTGAGTTGGGGAGCTTTTTCGCACAATTTTCTTTAGCCAGTAAACTGTTTATTTACGATGCTCAAATGATGAAGGCTCACCTCCAAATAGATAGCTGCTTCATGGTAGTTCATCTCCCAGTGCTCGTCTTCTGACATGTGCAGGCCGGTGTGCAGCGACGACCGGCTGCCCATGTCGAGGGCGCCCGCGTCGCCGGCGCCATCTGTGCCCGTCCGGGTGTCTGGGGCAAGCATAGACAATGAGGAAGTGACGTGAGCAGTCAAATGAGCATTTGGTATAATGAACCAAAACATTTTGAAAAACGGTTATGGTTTATTATGAAACTGTCCCAAAGGGCAGGCAACTTAAGGGTTAAGGTGAGAGTTTACTACACTAACAAAATTTAATTTTATAATATGTAAGTAAGTAGGTAGGGAAATAAGTTCGCTTTTGTATTTACGTTATTTAATAAAAATATTCCAAGACAACTAACTACTTACCTACTTTAGAAAATACTTAAAACCCTGAAATCGGTATACTTAATTATAGTTTTCAATGTTTTGCTAATTAATTTTAATTAGCATTGAAAAAAAATATAGATTTAGGGTTGCGTTTTGTTTTGATAGCTCATAAAAAGTATGTCAATTGACTAATGATGTCGACATTGCCAGCTACCCTATTTCGGAGACTTGTTTGCGGGAAAGCCATTTTTATCAGTTTTGTTCTTTAACGTGCGTGAGTGGTGTAGTGTAGTTTTATCAGGAATTCCGCATGCGTGAACTCTTCAGTAAGTACCTAAATAAATGCCAATTTTTTATAGAAACAAGCTATCATACATTACATACATATTTTAATATCTAATAATATAATAAATCATTCCATTGAATTCAGTATTATGCGGGTACTTTAACTGTGTGGTTAATGTATTTCAGCCTTCACCAACGCATAAAATTAATTTCAATAACAATCTCATATCTAGGTTTATTACAATAACAATGTTAATCTAATGCTATTCTAGAGAAACCAACAATACATACCTGGGGTCTTTTCCATAATAATGACGTCCTTTTCCCCCATTGTAATTAAAAAAACAACCACTTTACACTTAGCACTCTACTTTAACACTTTATTGGATTTTTTCCAATTTAGTACTTCAATTACGTTAACAAACAAACTAAAATCAACCTGCTTGATTTGGCTTTCAAAAACATACGATATGAATCAAAAATATCAGTAGAGAATATGTTAGTTATTTAGTATCTTAGAGCATAACGACAACACTTTTCTGCACGCAGAGCTAAACTGTGGCTAAACTATCTATAGATAGCACAAACACACTTTTCAGTTCGGTAAAGTAAAATCTAAAATTACGCGAACAAGAAAATTTCTTTATTAATGGAACACTACACAAAATACACGACACAGATTTTTTTAATTAATGACGTATGTTCGTCAATTGAAATAAGTAACTAATTACAAAGTCAGAAACACAGAAAAAATCACAATTAGGTGTGATCGAGTTTGTAAACCATAATTAAGTCCGATTTTCAAGATTTTTAACACTGTTTGACTGTTAATTTGAACAATAAACACTATCCTAATTTGAGGCAGAAGCACTTATTTTTTTCTTTGTCCGCAAATTAAGATTAAAGATTTCACAATAAGCCGAACATGTGCGCATTCCGAGTGGTTCTGCTAAACTAAACAGATAACAACTGTTAACCGTTACGGTTAATGAGTTGATATTTACTAGAGTATCGACCGGATTAAGTGAGAACACGTGGTTATGACGTTATGATATTATTATTAGCATGATGTCGCCGAAGGCCTAAAGTGGCCAAAAAGTCAGTGACCATAGGTGGAAAATATCCAAACACAGCATGTAATAAAAACCCCTAGACCCAAAAAAGGTGATTCTGTCGGTGCTCATATTGCAATTTTGTAATAGGTGGGACGTGGGACCAACATCGAAAATCAATTCTATACTTAGTCTACTTATTCATATTTAGGTAATTAAATTGACCACTCCGTCTCAGTCAACTGTTTCAATTACATGTTGACACTGTCCACAAAATCATCGCTCATTTGTTTGGTTGGTAAACACAGACATGTGTGTAAAACACAAATTGCCCGTTTGAAACAAATGAAAAAAGTGCTCGACCTATTTTTAGATACAAAAATAATCTGAAATTACTTTAAAAATAGATTTAATTAAATTACTTTCCGCGTGAGTACATCAATATCTAGATGAAAATTGCTCTAAAGCTTTACGTAGGTGCTGATGGGTGGTTTTAAACTTTTAAAAATAATAAATACGAATATCATCTATCTATACTAATATTATAAAGCTGAAGAGTTTGTTTGTTTGTTTACTTGTACGCGCTAATACCGGTCCGATTTGAAAAATTCTTTCAGTGTTAGATAGCCCATTTAATGAGGAAGGCTATAGGCTACGAACCATCACGCTACGAGTATTAGGTGCAGAGCAAAAATGAAAAATGTTGCGAAAACGGGGTTTCACGCGTACGAAGTCGCGGGCACAGCTAGTTTTAAAATAAAAGGGCATCTTTGCTCATCTGATTCTTCATCTAGCCATTTCTTCACAATATTATGTCTAATTCGTTTAATTGCCCGCATCGTACGAGCTCGTAATCGTAACAATACGCGTTCATAAAGCGTCGGCCTCAAATCGCGGAATACATAAATTAAGCTTGAAGGAAATGATACATTATGTATTAACGCCTCGATGGATCAGTGAGTTTATTGTGAAGGACATACATTATTTACGAAAATTACGAGTAACAATAATAGGTACTTTATTTAACTATTTATTTGTTTAGTACCAATAGAACAAGCTTTGCTTAGATTGGGGCTGATGGCGGCGCAGTGTAAAATGTCCAAGGATATTTATTTCATTATTTATTTATAATTAATTTTGGAGAACTTATCGAGCAGCTTGAGGCCCACGTTTTACAGACTAGTTTTTTTACATTCTCTGGTAGGACAAAGCATGTGAATGTTTATGTGATTTATCATACATAGACTAATAGCTGAGTTAGTTATTGAATAGAAAACCCATCGACTAAACTAATAGCACAGTAGAAAGTAACAGTCAATACAGACAGCATGACTATGGGCTTCTTTAGTAAGCCTGCGCAGATGCGTGCCAAAGAAAAAATATAATAACTTACACATGCGAGATAACTAAATAAATATATAAAACGAAACTATTTAAGTAGGTAATCCTTATTGAATACAAACATCATCATCATTTCAGCCACATGACGTCCACTGCTGAACATAGGCCTCCCCCAATAACATAGGTATAACTAATTAGTTCTGATCCTGCTGAATTTCAGTTTTTTTAATCGGTTGAAATGATAGAGATTACGAGTGATACGAAATGATAGGTGCTCAATGTGCTCATTGAATACTTACAATTCTAGGTAACTACAATATGCATGGCCATCTATGAAAATTTATTGGGAAAGCTTCAGAGCTTTGAGTGTTCTAAACTAAACATGAGTGAAATAAGTGTACCAGGGATGTTATGGATATCCGTAACCGTAACCGAAACTTTCGGATATCCGAAATAAAAAAATATCTGTAACCGTAACCATAACCGATTCAAAGGTTTCGGATAGTTTCGGAGGTAGGTAGAGTCGAGCAAGTCCCTCTGCTGATTTAATTTTCAAGTAGGTACATGAGTTTTTTCCCAAAAGAATAAAGCTTTTTTGAGACCAAAAGAAGGTGACAGATGCCAAAGAAATCTCTTCTGTACCCATTCTATTCGTAAGGAATTAAATTGTATTGGATCACTATTGGAATCTACACTATATTGCATTCTATACTTAGCACAAATATCCGTAACCGTAACCGAAACTTTCGGATATCCGAAATAAAAAAAATAACCCAAACCGGTATAATATTATTTCAATATCCATAACCGTATCCATAACCGAAACTACATATCCATAACATCCCTAAAGTGTACCTACTCATGTTTAGTAGAAGCAAGTATGTGTACATAATAATATGCCAAAGCTAGATTGTGTGATAGTTTAAACAACATAAAAACGTACCCAAAAACTTAGTCACTGTCGAACAAACTCTCTCTGGAAAGACCCTCTTCACTCTATGCAGTGCAGCATCAAGAAATTCTCGAGTAGCACTCATCTTGGCTTGTATGACACTGATAGTAAAAAAAACGCGAAATACCGCGACAATTTACACGAAATATGGGACAAGATAATTAAGAAAAGGTAGAAATAGCAAAACAAAGACTGCCATAAGAAATTATCTATAGTTACTTATAATAAATCTGTAGAGAGGTCAATTCTGTACATGAAATATATTTTCAAAATAACTATCAGGGGTGATAGTGATCGATACTGATGCCAAAAATGCAATCAGTAAATTTTTTGTCTGTCTGTCTGTATGTGGGTATTTNTGTAGTTTTATCAGGAATTCCGCATGCGTGAACTCTTCAGTAAGTACCTAAATAAATGCCAATTTTTTATAGAAACAAGCTATCATACATTACATACATATTTTAATATCTAATAATATAATAAATCATTCCATTGAATTCAGTATTATGCGGGTACTTTAACTGTGTGGTTAATGTATTTCAGCCTTCACCAACGCATAAAATTAATTTCAATAACAATCTCATATCTAGGTTTATTACAATAACAATGTTAATCTAATGCTATTCTAGAGAAACCAACAATACATACCTGGGGGCTTTTCCATAACAATGACGTCCTTGTCCCCCATTATAATAAAAAAAAAGAACACTTTACACTTAGCACTCTAACACTCTACTTATTGGATTTTCTCAAATATTTATTACCTACTTCAATTACGTTATTAAACAAACTAAAATCAACCTGCTTGATTAGACTTTCAAAAATATGCGATATGAATTTAAAATATCAGTAGAGAATACGTTATTCAGTATCTTAGAGCAAAACGACAGCACTTTTCTACACGCACGCAGAGCTACTAAACTATCTATAGCACAAAGCCACTTTTCAGTTCGGTAAAGTAAAATCTAAAATTAGACGAAAAAGAAAACTATTTTTATTTATCATTGGAACACTACACAAAATAGACGACACAGTTATTTTAATTTTAATGACGTGTGTTCACCAATTGAAATAAGTAACTAATTACAAAGTCAGAAACACAGAAAAAAATCACAATTAGCTGTGATCGAGTTTATAAACCTTAATTAAGTCCGATTTTCAAGATTTTTTAACACTGTTTGACAGTTAAATTGAACAATAAACACTATCCTAATTTTAGGCAGAAGCACTTATTTTTTTCTTTGTTCGCAAATTAAGATTACAGATTTTATTTCACAATAAGCAGAACATGTGCGCATTCCGAGTGGTTCTGCTAAACTAAACAGGTAACAACTGTTAACTGTTACGGTTAATGAGTTGATAATACTAGAGGATTGACCGGATTAAGTGAGAACACGTGGTTATGACGTTATGATATTATTATTAGCATGGTGTTGCCGAAGGCACCGAAGGCCTAAAGTGGCCAAAAAGTCAGAGACCAAGCGGAAAATATCCAAACACAGCATGTAAAGAAAACCCCTAGACCCGAAAAAGGTGATTCTGTCGGTGCTCAAATTGCAATTTTGTAATAGGTGGGACGTGGGACCAACATCGAAAATTAAATATTCAATTCTATTAGTCTATGATCATATTTAGGTAATTAAATTGACCACTCCGTCTCAGTCAACTGTTTCAATTACATGTTGACACTCTCCACAAAGTCATCGCTCATTTGTTTGGTTGATAAACACAGTCATGTGTGTACAACCGTAGTACTTATTATTATTCTGTGGTACAACACAAATTGCCCGTTTGAATCAAATTAAAAAGAGCTCGACCTAATTTTAAATACAACAGTCTGAAATTACTTTAAAAATAGATTTAATTAAATTAGTTTCCGCGTGAGTACATCAATATCCAGATGAAAATTTCTCTCTAAAGCCTTCCGTATAGGTGCTGATGGGTGGTTTTAAACTTTTGAAAATAATAAATACGAATATCATCTTATTTTTAAATAAAAGGGCATATCTTTGCTCATCTGATTCTTCATCTAGCATTTCTTCACATGTCTAATTCGGTTAATTGCCCGCATCGTACGAGCTCGTAACAAATCGCGGAATACATAAATTAAGCTTGAAGGAAATTATACATTATGTATTAACGCCTCGATGGATCAGTGAGTTTAGGGGTCATCCATAAAGTACGTCACACGTAAAGAGGGGGGGAGGGGGTCGACAAAGTGTGACATGGTGTGACAAGGGGTGGGAGGGGTCCTAAGTTTCGTGACATCACATTTCTAGAGGTACTTACTAAGCGCGTAATTTGAAATATAAATTAAACTAAAAAATACCCCCACCACTTAAGCACAACTCCGTCGAAGTCGAAAACCTAGGAGAGTTTTAATGGGCAACCAATGAAGCCATTAAATCAATAAAATCTTTTGTAGGAATTATTTGAGATTTGAAATCTTAATTCTACTGGCCTATAATGCCGCCAAATGCACCGTACCTCGCGCGTGATTTTATTGTTTCTATTTGTTGCTATTTTTTTGTTAATTTAATATTTTTTCGATGTGAAATTGCAAAACATGTGACGTCACACTAGGGAGGGGGGGTCTCAGAAATGTGACCACCTGTGACAAGGACGGGGGAGGGGTCAAAAAATCATGAAATTCGTGTGACGTACTTTATGGATGGCCCCTTATTGTGAAGGACGTAAATTATTTACAAGAATTACGAGTATAAGTAAGTAGGTACTTTATTTAACTAATTAATTTTGGAGAACTCAAGTTAGTGTACCTACGCTGCACACGTTTTGCAGATTAGTTTTTTTTTTACATTATCTGGTAGGACAAAGCATGTGTATGTTTATGTGATTAATATACATAGACTAATAGCTGAGGTAGTTATTGAATAGAAAACCCATCGACTAAACTAATAGCACAGTAGATAAGTAAGTAACAGTCAAAACAGACAGCATGACATGGGCTTCTTTAGTAAGCCTGCGCAGATGCGTGCCAAAGAAAAAATATAATAACTTACATGTGCGAGATAACTAAATACAAACGAAACTACTTAACTAATCCTTAATGAAAAAATATGAATGAACTAAGTAGGTAATGTATAGTTAGTTATAAGTTCTGATCCATCAGTAAGTAATTTCCTTGAAGAGACTGAGTTTGAAATACAAGTCATCAACGTGCATTGCTAGTGTGCGTCAGAATGGACGGGGAAAGGTAATAAAATAGAGGTAATCGAATGAGTATGACGTATTCGCCAAAACTCAGCTTAATCCTTAAAGCTCCGCGAATCTAGACACAATACTTAGATAATCAATTGTTATGACATAATTAATGCCATCCTGGGACTCAATCGGTTAATTCTAGATTCAGTGTGTCAATAGTTTTCACATCACGTGGGTAGGTTTTTAGGTAAAGAAACAACGTTTTAAAGAAACATACCCAAAAATTTAGTTACTGTCGAATAAACTCTCTCTGGAAAGACCCTCTTCACTCTATGCAATGCAGCATCAAGAAATTCTCGAGTAGCACTCATCTTGGCTTGTATGACACTGATAGTAAAAAAACGCGAGATACCGCGACAATTTACACGAAATATGGGACAAGATAATTAAGAAAAGGTAGAGATAGCAAAACAAAGACTGCCATAAGAAAATATCCTTATTATTTTATTATAGGTAGCTCTGCTTTAGTTTATATTCTGGAGCGATGATCACATATTCTACACTAACAGAAAATAATTCATGCTGCCATTTTATAAATAAATACGAACTAAGTAGAAATCTTTTAAAAAAATGCGATGGCCCGTACTCTCCAAGCTAAGCTAGCTAAGTAACAGAATTTGCTAATGACCTTTGATTACAAAGTTAATTGCAATTAAAATATTCCTTAAAACACAATAGAAATAAAATACGGCCTTCTTGAATGTAGAGACAATTATTTATTTTATTTTAACGAGGTTTTTCCTGACCGTACTAATCCTTATCATAATCAAAACAGTGGGGTATGTGAGATGAATACTTTTTTGTGGCAAAGTCGCCTCTATTACAACAACATAAGACATGTGCATTGGAGCTTGATGTGCCGCGTAAGTTCTGCCTACCTTATCACTACGTAAACATTTGGATTGCATTCGCTACCATCCCCGTGGATGCTAATTTAACTGTGACACAATATTGATTAATGATAAGGCAACATTGAACATAAAGCATTTTTTATTTACCTACTACTATCTAGCCTGTCCTAATTTGTCTGGAAGAAATTGCTTCATAGCGATTAAGACAGCCTAAATTGTTCCAATTATTGTGTATTTTTTTCTTTTCTTATTTTTGTACCACAAAAAAAAAGTATCTATGTCATATCTATCACAAATAAAATATAATATTCACGCGAAAAACGGGAAGCGGGCGAAGCCACGGACTAAAGTTAATCTATTATACATATACAGTGTGTCCGGGCTTGTAGTGATCAAACTTTAAGGGCAAAATCTAGGGACAATTTTATCGATAAAAATACTTCAAATTTGGGGCCTGACCCATTTCTCGAAAAATTACATCGATTTAAGTTTTTAATTTTTAGTTTACACCTCTTCTTTAAAAAACAAATGAAAGCGTGGGTAGCTTAACATTAATAGGCAAATATTTTATATCATGAGATAGCCAATAAAATTATCTATTAGTTGAAGAAGAAAGCAGACACAAGTTTCATACATTTTATAGGAGTAAGAATGGATTGAATTAGAAAAATACATTACTTTTTTCACTTCTTTTTCAGTTATTTTCCAACACAAGNTTCCATACATTTGTGCCCATCATCCTTAGGAAAAATTGACCATTTTTGGCGAAATACCCATGTTCCTTATAGAAACAAAAACTACTCGACGGATTTTAACGAAACTTGGTACAATTATTCTTCATACTCCTGGGCAGGTTATAGTATACTTAGGAATTCCCACGGAAACGGGAATTAGCGGGAAAATCCTTTTGTATGAAAAATCTAAACCGCTTAAGTTAGACGCTTGAAATTTGCCATGCAGGTACCTTAGTAAACTTAAAGCTTAGTTACAACAGGAAATTGCAAAATTTCCACGGGAACAGGAGTTAGCGGGGAAAAACATTTGTATGAAAAAATCTAAACCGCGTAGTAAGATAGATGAAGGGGGTAAAACGGGATCCACGCGTACGAAGTGGCGGGCGGCCGCTAGTCCATAATATTATAGGTAGGTAGCTCTGCTTTAGATTTTCTGGAGCGATGATCACATATTCTACAGTAACAGAAAATAATTCATGCTGCCATTTTATAAACAAATACGAACTAGGTAGAAATCCTTAAAAATGCGAAGGCCTGTACCTACTCTCCAAGCTAAGCTAGCTAAGTAACAGAATTTGCTAATGACCTTTGATTACAAAGTTAATTGCAATTAAAATATTCCTTAAAACACAATAGAAANAATCTGATGAATAAATGTTATTAAAAGTTTTTTTCTAAAACGGATAGTTTAGCTGGAAAAAAATATTTTCCATCCCAATAGTACGCCGGCTGCGCTCGATTCGGATATAATGACGTCACGCGGTCCTGCGTACGTTGACTTTTAGCGGCAAAAACGGCCTATGTTTATTACTTAATATCTTCGTAAGTAATGGTCCGATTTGGATAATTCAAAAAGATATATCTTTCTTATGTCTTAAAGATTAACGTAGATACTAGTTTTATTGAATTTTCTACAACAGTACTGATCCTCATTAGCAAATAAGTTTAATTTAGAGCTATGACATCATTATCTTCTGTATTACTGCATGGATACCTACTTGAAAAGCCTAAAGACAAATGTGTTAAATTACTCATCTTTTTATTGTTGAGTAGGTACCTACTTAACTTGCAGGTGTATATCGTCCCTTAGCTAACAACACCGCTTAAGTCGATTTTTGGCGGTTTTGACATTTTAATGCCATTGGATAGATCTGCTCATCGCGCGTCTAACCATTGGTCACATGTTATAGATTTCAGCCAATAAGAAGCTGTAATTTGAATTTTAGTGACACCGCGCAAGTCGGTTTGCCTCGCAACACCGCTCAAGTCGTTAGTCTGCCATACATTTCTCGTAAAGTTCCTTCGCGCTCCGTAATTTTTATATTTTTAAGTGAGTTTTATCGCGAAAAGGTCTATGAAAGAAGTTTTAATAGAAGATTAAGAGGTAAGCTATATAATAATGTATTTTTTAATGATTTACGCGTATTAATATATAAGGAAATCATAATAGAAAATATCTTCATTTACTTAAGCGGTGTTTACAATTTTTTTTTTTCATACTTAGGCGGTGTTTCAAACTGTATTTTAATTCTTTTAGGAAGCTATACAAGTGAAATCCACTATTGATGGAGAAGGAATTGATTCTTGAAGTATTCCGAGTTCAGGTGATGAATTTTTATGTGCACAATTACAAGAAGCAGGACATAAACGGCGTAAAAAACTGCCCAGGTTTCAATCCAATCGAAGGCTTTCTCATAATCCACAAACGCCAGGCAAAGTAGCTGATTATACTCCTCGGTCTTCTGTATAATCTGCCGCAGCGTATGTATGTGATCTAAGACACTAAAGCCTGTCAGCCAGGCTGGAAACCAACTTGATCAGGAGGCTGGAAGGCGTCGAGTCGGCGAGCTAGACGTTTCATAATTACTCGAAAACAGCTTGTAGACATGGTTCAGAAGTTAGATGGGTCTATAATTCTTCAACCCTTGTTGAAGCCTTATTACCCTTCCTTATTATCCTTATTACTATAACCCTTCAAACCTTTTTTATCACCGTTTTTTAAAGAAGAGTATCACCACACTTCTGTGCCGTGCCGTAGGAGTTATTCCCTCGAGGATGACGGAATATAACAGCTTCCAAAGAGCCTTTGGCATCGACATTACACCTGCTTTGCCGTTCAAAAGCTGAGCCGTAATTCTATCATCACCCGGGGCCTTGTTGTTTATCAGCTGTTCCAGAGCTATTCCAAGCTCGTGTAGACTGGCGTTCGGGATATCTTAGGTATTGTGTCGGGTCATTCTAGCTCTTGGGTCTTCGGCTAGATTTGTAACAGGTGTGAACACAGTCGTGTATAATTGTCCGTAGAACTTCTCAACCTCTTTCAATATCTCAGGCCCCGACGCTATTCTCGGTCTTCAGCTTGGTCAGTTGGCTTTGGCCAACAGACAGACTGATCTCTTACGAACACCTTAGAGCCCTTGTTATGCTCAATCGTCTGTATTACGAGTAGGTATATTCGTAGGTCGCGAGTCAAAAGACTTAGAGATCTATCTGTTAAGACGCCGATACTGAGTAGCATCTTCAGACGACTGCAGATCCATGTTTCGTCTCTCTTCTACGAGGGCTGCACTAAAAGTATCGGGAATGGAATATTTCCACTGTTCCAGTCATATTAAAATCTATTTAATTGCAAACTCCAGGGTTTTAAAAATCGTANAGTGCAGGTATTCAAAATATTGGTCAAATATCGGTCAACGTTGAATAAAATATTTTTGATCACCGTTATTATTTTTTGGTGAAATCGAGAGAAAAATAAGATTTTAGATTTTTGCGTTCCATTTCAACTAAAATAGATAAACACGGATTGAGCGACATTTTTATATGAGTTACATGTCAAGTACGAATACGAATACTGTGAGTCGAGATAACGCCACTATAGCCCGACCAGGAACATAAAAACCCTCGCCATGTTGCGGAAAACTAATGGTACTAATTTCTTTTAATGGCAACAGTAACTGAAAACTTCATTGACATGTCACCTTGCATGTCAGTCTATTGCTGTCAAAGTGTAAACAAACTTTATTTTAATGTGCGCAATTGATTTTGTGAATTAAATTGCTAAAATCTTTTTTATAGTCGTGAAAGAAAAGTGGTTCACAATGTGTTCAAGTATTTGTCGAAGAGAAACACTAAGGGTTCGGACAATATTTTCATTGAATAATGTTTCCGACAAAGGTTGTCAAATTGACTGACATGTTTATCGTATAGTACAGTCCACTATGAAAATTAGCTGTGGTTTGTTTCAACTACCATTTAAAAACACATTTTAAATTTTTTTTCACTTTCTAAGTGTTGAATTTTATGGAATTGGGAAAGAAGTANTTTATTTCCATTAAGGCGGAACAAAGTTCGCCGGGTCAGCTAGTAGGTTAATAAACTACGTAAATGTTGTTACATGGAACTCGCCTAACGCAGCATTGCTATTACTCTCAGCTGTAGACCAAACTGACTCAACAAAGAATCGAACCCGCGGCTTTCAAGGCGACCCACCGTCACTACGCCATGGGGCAGTCGCGGCCATAAATGTGTGATGTAATGTGTCTCAGATAACCCATTTACAGCGAAAAGTAGGTCAAAAGGGATTTGTACACTAATCTAGTAAGTATTTGGCCGACTTTTACAAACAGACAAAAATTTTGACTCTGGCTTGGTAGCTGGATTAGAAGGGGATGATGATTTTAGCATCAAAGTAACATGGGTACTTTTGTATCTATGTTATGAATGATAGTTTTCAGGTCAAATGCCTTGAGAACTGACTTTTCCGATCCATAACTGAGCGTCCGTGTTATTCTGTGACTAAACTAAGTAATGTATCTAAATGTATTTAGATGCTTGCTTATGTGAAGCAGCAAATCGAACGCACAGCGTTGAATATAGAGCTCTGTGATTGGTTCATGTGTCACCCTGTTCGTCCACGCGCACTGTGAGACCTCTTAGTAATGTTTGTTAATACGGGCGTAATTGAATCATTGTACTTCTCCTACAATAACAAGGAAAATAGGACAATTATTTCTAGCGTTTCAGGCTAGGGCTAAGAAGATTAAACTATCCTCCTAATTTCTTTTGATTAATTTAGTTACAAGTTCATTAACAAAATTACTTTCCCTCAGACTAACTTACTAACTTTATTCAATCTTCTGATCTTTAACAGTACTGTAACTTGTTGTACGACGAAATGATAAGGTAATAAGCCCAGCAGGCCTAAGATGCGCGACGTGATAACTTTATCGACGCCAAAATGTATGGGAAAAATCGATAAAATGGCGTGATAACCGCTTATCGCGGCGTGCATCTTAGGCCTACTGTAAATTCAAATTCAAATTCAAAACGTTTATTTGCCAAAAACACAGTAATACAGGGTGACAATATTAAATAGGATCATGTGTTTAGTCTGCTCGCAGACGTGCAAAAATTACAGGATTCAATAATATTAATGTCAAATAATTAAGAAAATGTAAGTACCTAGTCCTAGCACTTTACTAAGACGA
Organism: Ostrinia furnacalis; assembly: GCF_004193835.3. Taxonomy (NCBI): domain Eukaryota; kingdom Metazoa; phylum Arthropoda; class Insecta; order Lepidoptera; family Crambidae; genus Ostrinia; species Ostrinia furnacalis. The sequence continues at coordinate 186,313 of NW_021135021.1, forward strand.
TTTCCACTTAGAGCAACAATGTCACCCCTTTATAAAAGGTTTACGAGATGCCATACACTTACTAAACAGTTTACACTGTTACGTGCCCACAGATTAGGTAATAGTTACCCCTAGTCGTGTTACATCACTACCACCCCTCAGTGAAATGGCAAGACAATTCACACCAGAGATGTTATGGATAGTTTCGGTTATGGATACGGTTACGGATATTAGATAGGATAATATACCGGTTTCGGTTACGGATTCATTGCGGATTATCGGAAAGTTTCGGACAATAATTTGCCACATAGCCACTTTATGAACTATGATGGTACCCATGATAAAGGTAAAACACGCGGGGATATCAGATAGTGCCAGGGGATGCCAGACAAGTATGAAGTTTTAGATTCCGCTTTATCCGAAACTTTTGAATCGGTTTCGGTTACGTCCATATCATCCCTGGCTCACAACCCGTGCCTTCATGACGTCACCAAATTACAACCTTACGTCAGAACGATCTAAAAGGCAATTCGAAAATAGAGATTGATTATCGAGACATGTAACGTTGAATAAGTAAGTAAGTAGGTCAGGCAACCCGTATAAATGGTTCAGACAAGTTTGCTTCGTAAATTGATTTAGTTGTACGATCTAAGATCTAAACGTAGGTATCTTGCGAAGTCATAGTAAGATGATTAGAAAATCTTTTTTGTTCATTTAATTCATTTACAGCTTCGTGTCAGTCCATCGCGCATCTTACGATTACAAAAAGTTCTAAAATGTACCTACTTACTACTTTGTACAGTCCTTCATTAGATCGTAAAGGGTTGAACGGGTCCATAACTGATATTAATATTTACCTGTTTGCAATTTTGTATGCAAATAGAGTAAACTCTATCAGCTAGATGGGTAAACTCTTGTTCATTGTTAAAACAAATATTTTCTCTAACTTTAGATAGATTGCAGGTCCTACAAAAATTAAAAATATGGTCAGTTAGTTTCCGTAACGTACATGGAGTATGGTGAAATATCGGAANAAAACGAACAACAATTTTTTAGTTTAAGATATTATACATCTCACACATATTTTTTTTTCTTGTTTGGATCATCCATTTAGGAGGAGTAGGGATTCAAAGAGAGGTCTATTTTGCAGTTTTGCCTCACCTATCGCCTTAAATGTTAGAAGAACGTTCTATAAACGAACTTCAATGTAATTAAAATGTCCAATTAATATAATTCATACTACGCATTAAGTATTCTGTTTCCGTAAGCCGTTGATTTCAATCTCAACAATTTACTTCTGATTATTTTTAAAATCATACCTGCCGAAAAAGTTACGAATTAGTACTTACCTAACTACTTACTATACCTTACCTTACCTTATTATGATAGAATAATTAATTTATTATGATTCACGGTTCGTTTATAGCTATTCATTCATATCTAGAGATAATGTTTGTAGTACATCTACGGTTAATCGTAAGGACTGCACTAATTAAGATAATCTAACCAGACCAGCCTGACCTTGTACGCCGTGCAATTCATTGCACATAATCATCACTGAACTTTCGGTTCAATTTCAAACTTTATATTCATACCCATAAAGATTTTTTGTACGTCGATAGATTTTTTAGACAGCGCAACATGCCGTGTACCTATTCGTTAAGCCCAAAACCAATTTTCAACTTTATGCTCAATATTTTACGGTCCACGCATGAATAAGTAGGTACTCGTAATGTCGTAATTTTATTGTTGCCAATAAAATTACACAATCCTAGCTTCGTACAGATTTTTGCTACTTACTTATTAGATACTTTTATTTGTATTATATCAACTTTCTGTCTTGACCTTGAGGTTTCAAAGTTAAGCGGTTCTCAAAATGGTGAATGATGAGTCGCATGCATGAGCCATACGAGGTAGGCGTGGTGGTTAACGTTTCGCGATAAACGAGGTCCCACGTTCTATCCCTCTTATATCTGATCCTTAAGCTGAGACCTTGTACTGGACAGACTGGACTGATATTTAAAGTGGTACCAACCGATTTCCTACCTCCCAGAACTGGTAGTAACTACTATCCATTACTATGAGCTCTAGTTAGGTAGAGTTATACCAATTACCACGCCTATCATTCACAAATCCTGCCGGAAGTTATGATCTGATTCAACTCACATGATTTCACCTTGTACCATTGTTCTTTTAGCGAGTAAAACACCTTGTCCGACATATACACGATTTTTGACATTTTACACAATTTTAATCACTCCCAAAGGTTATTTGAAAGTAACAGAAAATACAAACATATTCTTTACTTCACTCAAACATGACTAACTTTAGATTTCATGAATCAATGGAGATGATAATAGATTGGGACCATTCAGATGTCCGCAACATTTAAGAACAGTGTAATTAATTATGCACAATGATCGTCATGGTCTTGATGTTGCGAAATGAACAACTGTGCATTGGTAGACAATGCCAAATAGCATAAATCCGCCAATTTAGCGGTTGCTTTCGTTGCGTTTCGAACATCTTTATGACCAGCCCAGACAACAGATTGTTTTGGAATCAGGATCCCATAAAATTACTTTCCTAAATTGTCTTAGTAGCTGACTGACCATGAACCGAACCTGAAACGTTGCGTATAAGGCGATTCATCCGCCCACCACTGCGACATCTATAACAAGGTCATTTTGACCTTTCACAATTTACTTTTGTCATGATTTCGTAAATAATATAGGTATTTCCGCTTACAAAATAAGGCATTGATGCGTCGCTTCAGCTTTCTATTTGTGGTTTACAAATTCCGTGTTTGATAACATAACATAAAAAAAATCGAGGGACATCATTATTTAAATGAATGCTACTGCAACGTCTGCAACTGACCTACTTTAAAAAAATATTAAAATAAGTATTATTAGGAACTTTAATTTTTTCTAATAAAGTTTAGATTCATCTAATAAANTTAATAAACACAATAAAATTGTTGACAAACCCTGCCTGATAAGACCTGTCATGCTTATTGATAAATGATAAGGAAGTAAATAGATACTGTAGGTACAGACATGCTCTCTCAGGCGTGTTTATGAAGAAAGATAGTGACTAACTTTACCTATTTGAATTTTCTTTGTGTAAGGACTGCATCTAATTAACATACAAGATTTACAGAAGGATATGTAAATTAGTACAGTTCTTGCGATTTTATTTAGTCTGAGCATATCTTTTTCCTTATAACATTGTCTAAGATAAGTATTACCTACTGATCCAATATTTTAGTGTAGTCAAAAAAATATTATAAGGGAGGAACCCTCAATTAGCAAATAAGTTTAATTTAGAGCTATGACATCATTATCTTCTGTATGACATTACTGCATGGATACCTACTTGAAAAGCCTAAAGAAAAATGTGTGAAATTACTCATCTTTTTATTGTTGAGTAGGTACCTACTTAACTTGCAGGTGTATATGCTAAGATGGATTTCTAATAATTTTAATTTCTGTAAGTAGGTAGGTATGTAAATAAAGATTATTAAAGATTCTTGAAGTTAAAAGTTGTTATGACTTGGTCACAGAGAAGCTATTTTATTTATTATTTTAAAGGCTCTTCATTTTTTTGAAAGCAAAAAATTAAAATCCTTTTTATTAAAGCTCTTGGTGTCCTATGACATATATTTACTACCATAAAACACAGGAAAGCTAAGTAATTAAGTCATGAACATGGAACATTCTACACCCATTGTAATCACTGATATTGAAAGAAAATAAATTAGGTACTCATACACTGGAAAAGAGGAAAAATAACATCAAAAGCGGTTTCTAAACAATTGCACTACATTTAAATCGCAATAATGGTCACGGCAATTGTTTCAACACTGGTATAAAGTACAGTTTGGAATAGTCAAATTGAAGCTTCATTTACAGCAATTAATAATGCCTTAAATTACTATTAGTGTGCAACTATCGTAAGCATGCCGATCTAGCTCATGCAAAGGTAAGAGTTCACTACAAAAGCCTTTAACATTACGGTGTTGAGCCGCGGAGAAAATCGGGGTCGTTCAGCATAACTGTTTTGTTTATTATTATGGGTAGGTTAGCAAATCCCTACCTATGACTCACGCTATGCGTCATTTGCACAATTAAGGCATTAGAAGACATCTATATCGATTTATAAGAGCATTGATCATGAGTTAATGTAAGACAGGTGATAAATTAAAACAAAATGTTAAATGAATTACGAAATGTATTGTTAATACAACAAAAGCGTACATATACTTGGCTGCTACAGTGCATAGAATAATCATAGCTTCTCGTTTACTTGTCACGTTTGAGCCGTAATTGTTGACGCTGGTAGATGTAAATTCGTCACTAAACCTTTTATAACCGTCGGACGGCGAAGACGGGCTCCTCAGAGAAGCCATTTTTCAGCACTGATTTTTTTTGGCACTGACATTGACAGTTTACTGGCAGATGACATACGGTTTTGATCTCGTTCTCAATTACGAAATTTCAAGTACCATAGACAAAACTATATTATCAATAAAATATTTTTAAAAAATCTAAAAACAATAATTTTTCGTATATTTTGTATCTCATTCTCAAAATAATGAAAGTTGCTGCAGTTTTTCCATGACCAATCAATGATTTATTATTGATGTGACATGTACGGAACTACGGATTGAGCTCAGCATTGAGCTCAAGATTCAGCAAGGCAACACTATTTAACCATAGACAACTTGTCAACTCTATGAAAAATTCTTTTTTCTTGATCCCGGTTAGAGTGTGAGTTGATGTTGTTTTTATTCAAAATAAATCCAATGTAATACGCTTGAAATAAAAGGATTTGTGTAAATTATTGTAAGGATCCGGTGCTCCATTTTCCCCAAAAGATATTTCGTTTTATATTTCCGATGTACCACCCGGAAAATATAAGTTTTAAAAGTTTGACGTTTGGTTCAGTGATTGTGATTCTTGTGAATACTGTGTTTCTAACTAAATAGTACACGTGCCACTGGCTAGTTACTAGTGTTAAATCATTCCAGTGCATAATAAAACCGGGCCTCTACTAAAATCTCCAAAAGAGCATCTGTCATATTCTAACCTAACCTCGAAGTCAGGTGGCAAGTGATTCGTGTTGATGGTTGTGTTTGGTTTGCGCAGATAAACTATGGCTCCACCACAGCCGAAGGCGGCGGCCAAGCCCGCTGCGGCGCCCGCGGGCGGAGTCAAGAAGGCTAAAGTGAGCAGGCCTAGGAATTATGACCTGGGCAATGGAGTAGTTCGCTTCTCCAAGTCGAAGATGTTCCACAAGAAGGTAAGTCATCATGCATTACCATACACGTCCTATTTCTTCGATTAATTCACTAAATAAAGTGTCTATTGAGGTCAAGTTCAGTTTGATTCTGCATTGTTTTGTTTGAAAGTTTTACCTCATGGATAAACAACCTCTAAATTTTTGAGGTGGTGGTTACTACTGCCACTGATAACAACTTCATTAAAGAGTTGACATTTTAGGAAGGAGACTAACTAATTCCAAGTTCATTCAATTTACTGAAGTGATAGTTTAGGAATAGTTTGCATTAATCCTTACATTCTGAAGTTTTTACTATACCATTCATTCCTTGGAATGTAAATGGAAATTAAGGTCAAATCTGAGATGCATACTTCTAATATTATGTAAGTAAGTAAGTGTATAATGCATGCCTGTTGAAACTATATCTAGAAAGTGTAGTTTTGTTTGCTTTTATATTGGTCAAAAATATTCCCAACCAGTCATTAAGGAAATCATTGGGGAAGGCCTATGTTCAGCAGAGGATGTCCTATGGCTGAAATTTATTCCAGAAATCTTATCTCAGAACAAATCAGATGAATAAATCTTATTGATAAATTGTTTGTGGCATTGGTGACTTAGAAAGGACCTTTACCATGTCCAATTACTACAAACTATGCTTAATTTTAAGTGACTGTAAAGTGTGAAAATGGTTTTTTAATTAAACTAAGTAGTCAACATACACAACCTTTTATTAGTGATGTGTCTTATGAATGAATCACCAATACTTTTCAATAAACACCAATATTGTTTAATTTCAGGCCAAGTACAAGTACTTTTCAATAAACACCAATATTGTTTAATTTCAGGCCAAGTACAAGTTCGTCGGCAAGAAGAACCCCAAGGCTGAGAAACCCAAGAAGCCCACCGTTGCGGTGAAGCAGATTGGCGGAGAGAAGAACGGAGGGACACGCACAGTGCTCCTGGGCCGCAGGAGGTCTTTCTACCCCACACAGGACAAGTGAGTAACAAAATAGTTAATGAACAAAATCAGTAGCATTAAAGTTTCCTGCTTGTGGTATCCTAAATTTGTCAAGTGCTGATTGATGTAAACTTTGGTAGTTTTCAAACAATAAATATGTACTAGTTCTTATAGGCAAGCAATCTGTTTTATGAATGGTATGGTAGTTATTTAGCCACAGCACATGGTATGGGAACTCATGATTATGAAAAACCAGAGGTCAAGCTGTACTTAAAACTATGAAGATTTATGTTCAGCAATCAGCAATTTTATGTAAATGATCCTGGTTGGATTTATATCATTGGCCATGGTCCTTTATGCATATTTTATTTTTCTTCTAAATATATTAGGTTTATTTCAAGAAGTTGTGCCTGAAAATATTGATCCTTTGATCATTTACATCTATTTTCTACTAGACATGTATGAGTATATCCTGCAAGTATTGCCTGTGCCCTATGCCCTATCTTATGTAAAACTGGATTATTTTAGGGGATGAATTCTGGAAAATACACAAGGTGTGGATTGCTTAGGGAATCAAGTATTAAGGCAAAGCTAGATTAATAACTCGTCAACTCTGCTTCTTCAGAATCCGCACCAGGCTGGAGAATGATAACTCAACATCAACAATCTAGTGACTTTTAGTTAGTTTCAGAGCAATCGAGTTGCACTTAGTCTTGATCGGGCCATTGTGCGTGATCTTCCTACTACTGACTCAATAACTTAACCCTTCAAATCTCCAGGATCCGCACCAGGCCGCACCACAAGACTTTCCGCAAGCACGCGCGCCACATCCGGCCCAACCTGACTCCCGGGACAGTCTGCGTGCTGCTGGCCGGCCGCCACGCCGGCAAGCGCGTCGTGCTGCTCGGAGCCCTGCCCAGTGGCCTGCTGCTCGTCACCGGGCCCTTCGCGGTGAGTGCCTGCTTTGTGGCCCCTAGTGACCTACTGGGACAGTCTGCGTGCTGCTGGCCGGCCGCCACGCCGGCAAGCGCGTCGTGCTGCTCGGAGCCCTGCCCAGTGGCCTGCTGCTCGTTACCGGGCCCTTCGCGGTAAGAGTCTAGATATACACAAAATTAGAAATCTAACTGCTGCTAAACTGGACATACGGGTATCTGCTCGTCATGGGACTCTTCGTGGTGTGTGAGAAACTAACCCTCTCTCCTAAACGTCGCGTAGAGAAGAACACGTTACATACCTACATCATGTACCATGCCATAAATATTTATGACTGACTACTCTGCAAAAACAAGGTAGGTTATTTGAACTAAGTCATTAAAACACCTATGCTTCGTCATTTGCTATAAGTGGGGAGACAACTGTGAGATTCGAGAAAAAACCTTCACTACCACCACCAGTTATTTTTTGGAAATAAATGAATTTTTATTTATTTTAGTTAATCATGGTGATTGTATCTATACAGTGGCTTGTAAAGCCAAGACTGGGGGGTGACGGGAGCATATTATAATGAGCTCTTTCGCGACGGGAAGAGGTTGAAAGGTTTCAAATATCGTTAACGAGACACGAGACAATTATCACACTGCATCGCGCTCCGTTGCGTAGCACGGGGTTACATATCGTAGGGACCTAATACGCAGTACAATGCTGCTCCGGACGAGACTCAGATCTGGGCCTGCTCCTCCGTACGTTAAGACGATTATCACACTCCGCCGCGGTCCGCGTGGCTACAAAGAATCCCGCGCGCAGACGCGTTGTCAGTGTGTTGTGTGTTTTCTATAAAAACAAAGGTACTTGTATACAATGATTAAATCTGTCGTCCCGCGTGTGTTAATCGCCTAAGCTTTCTCACAAATGTGGCTAACAGTGATCGATATGCCAAATCATTAATTTCAATGTTATTAAACGGTCTTTTACTCTTTTATCTCCTCCTTAGTTCAACTCGTGCCCGCTCAGGCGCATTCCCCAGCGCTACGTCATCGGCACGTCCACCAAGCTGGACCTCGGCGCCTTCCGGCTGCCGGCGCACCTCGACGACGCCTACTTCAAGAAGAACAAGCGGAGCACCAAGCGCAGCGTCAAGCGGAAGCAGGGAGAAGACATCTTCGCCACCAAGAAAGAGGTGTGTTACCTATTTTGATATGCTTGTTCAAATTCGAATTGTTTGTTGCATGTCACATTACAACTAGTCTAGTATTTGTGTGACCTACTAACTTTTGACCGCAGCTTCACCCGCGTGAAAATTAGTTTGTCACAGATCGTTATAAATTATAGCCTATAATTATGTTATTCTGGGTTATAAAGAATAATACATAGTTTCATCAAAATCCGTTCAGTAGTTTTTGCATGAATGAGTAACAAACGTCCATCAAAATAGATATCTAAACTTTCGCATTTATAATATTAGTAGAGTTCGTAAAATGTCATTGTCATTGTCCGCGGTCCTACTGCTTAATCCTCCCTGATAGAACCCTAGATAAAATTTGCAGTGGTCCTACTAATAATGTGTAATAAGATGTGCTACTAAAGAAATAAATTACTTGGAGAACCACTAACACGCGGAGTAATAAGGCTTACAGCAAAAAAAAATGCTGTTCCTGGAGCCAGAATGACTATTCTTGAGAACCTTTTCTTCAGCATCTAAAGGAGTCGTATTAGTACTGATCTACATGGCTCTGCTATGTTACAACTGCATAATCAGCCAGTGGTAGGAATAGATGTTTAGTTAGGCCCCAGCATCAATTTTGAAGATTATTATCAATGCTGTCCCAACGATAATGTCATATTGGTGTGTACACTCGTTGCAGACAGAAGCAAAGGTATTGCTATTTTTTCGAAAATACCGAGTTTTGCGATGTTTTTGTTACGTCAAAACGCCTGCGAGAACAATACACTGATGTCCCACATCTCAACTGAGTCCTAAAAAAAAGCTCACGACAGTCAAAAAAGATCTCCTTTTTCTGTAACTAAACTAATCAACTATCATCCATTCCAGAAATACGTTCCATCAGAGCAGCGCAAGACCGACCAGAAGCTGGTGGACGAGGCGGTGATCAAGGCGGTGGGCGCGCGCGCCGACAAGAAGGTGTTGCGTGGCTACCTACGCGCCGCCTTCGGGCTGCGCTCCAGCCAGTACCCGCACAGACTGCGCTTCTAGGCTAAGAACAATAAATAACCTATAAACTACCAAGCGCCTTTTATTTGTCTTTAGATAATCCAAATTTGGCTTTACATTGTGAGGACATACAATGCGTTCTTCGCACCCCTACTACTACCCCTACTAGGTGGATCGACGATCTCGTAAAGGTCGCGGGAAGAGCCTGGATGCGGGCAGCGCAGGACCGTGCATTGTGGAAAACTTTGGAGGCCTTTGTCCAGCAGTGGACGTCATTTGGCTGAAACGAACGAACGAACATGCGAACAGTTGGCGCCTGATAGATAATCCAGACTGCATAACTTTATGATGAGGACTATCGAATGCTTCGCCAGTTGGCGCCTCTGTAGAGAAAGTTCCTGTCACTCGCTAGTAATAAGACAGTGGCGCCATCTGATGAGCGCCCAAATGGAGCACCAGATGGCGCCACCGTAGAATAAGATCACTTACTCGCTAGTGGCGCTGATTGGTGAGCGCAATTATTGTTCCCGCGAGGTGGCGCTAATTAGCAGCAACAGTTTTTCCATGGTTATAAAGCCTGACCAGGAACATAAAAACCCTCGCCATGTTGCGGAAAACTAATGGTACTAATTTCTTTTAATGGCAACAGTAACTGAAAACGTCATTGACATGTCACCTTGCATGTCAGTCTATTGTTGTCAAAGTGTAAACAAACTTTATTTTAAATGTTTGCAATTGATTTTGTGAATTAAATTGCTAAAATATTTTTATAGTCGTGAAAGAAAAGTGGTTCACGAAGTGTTAATGTATTTGTCGAAGAGAAATACTAAGGGTTCGGACAATATTTTCATTGAATAATGTTTCCGACAAAGGTTGTCAAATTGACTGACATGTTTATCGTATAGTACAGTCCACTATGAAAATTAGCTGTAGTCTGTTTCAACTACTTATTTTAATGTTTTTTGTCACTTTCTAAGTTTTGAATTTTATGGAATTGGGAAAGAAGTATCGAGTTTGAAGCGTTCATGAGCAGACATTGCAGTTGAATATTCAAGTTCTGAATTTGATTATTGATGAATAATAAAATAAATCCTACTAGCTCGATTGATGGTTTCATTTAATTTATTTAAACCAGGTTACCTTTAATAATATTTTTCGTTAATTTATGAAAATATCAAATTAGCCCGTAATCCTGAATCCTGATACATAAATTTAGCCTATTAATTTAACACATGTAGGACTGTACTCAGTGTTGCACTATCAAATGCAATTGAAGCGCCTCTATGCCAGGGTTTTTATGTTCCTGGTCAGGCTATAAATAAAACAATCATGAACATTACACACTACATTTAATTTACAAAAAAACAACGATAATATACAAAACAACTTGCATACATTTGTACAAATAGTACCTTGCATTGTGAGCCTTACTATTCTTGCGGGTAGGTAAAAAGTGAGCATACTTGCGAAAGTTTTGACTAATTGTAGGGTAGGTGAAGTTTTCATTTGTATTTGTTAGCCGGTTGGCGCGGCCGCGCGGATACCGCGTTGCGAGGTCGTTGGCCGTGGCGCTCGCGCCATTCTGCCTCCAATTTCGCGTATACGCCACCTGAATAATCATCAAAACATGAGAACAAAAATGAAACTGTCTGCTGATTGTCGTGAGCACAGACGACGATAGTGCAACCAAACGTTGAAGAGAGCGCAACCAAACGTTGACGAGAGCGCAACTGTCCGCTGACGAGAATGCAACTGTCAGCTGACGATAGAGCAACTGTCAGCTGACGATAGAGCAACTGTCAGTTGACTTTAGCACAACTGTCAGCTGACTATAGCGCAACTGTCGACTGACTATAGTGCAACTGTCTGCTGACATTATAGTTCCAAAATACTGAACTGTCCTATCCATGACATTGACAGTGGGGCGCCACCGTCAATACCGGATCGCTGGTTCCGATTTTTGCTATGTTGGAAACCATATAGTTGAAAGATGGTAGCGCCCCCCTGTCATTGAGTTTGGTGGGACAGTTCAGCGTGGGTCATCTATAGTGCAACTTTCGGCTGACGATAAAGCAACCGTCAGCTGACGAGAGGCCAACCATCCTCTAACAAGAGTGCAACTGACGACTGACAATAGCGCAACTGACAGCTGATGATAGTACACCTGTCAGCTGACGATAGTGCACACAGATATAATATCTATATCTGTGATAGTGCAACTGTCAACTAAGGAGAGCGCAACTGTCCTCTCCGCTGACAAGAGTGCAAATGTCGACTGACGATATCAAAACTGTCTGCTGACTGATAATAGCGTCTGTCGGCGTCTACTGCTGTTAAAGCTACAACCACACACACCTGCCGGTGCTTTAGCCTTGCTGGGTGTAAGCGCTGCGCGGCGAGCGAGTGCTGCTCGCATCTGCCGCGCCGCGCGCTCCTCGAACCGACGCTGCTGGTCCTGGTTGCTGCGCGCCGACAGCGACGCCACCCACACGCGGCCCACCACGCGCACTCTTCTGGGGACACATGGGGTCTTAGGAGTTTTAAGGATAGTCGTGCGAATGTAAATTAGTAGGTATTGACGACACCCACACGCGGACTCTTCTGGGGACACATGGGGTCTTAGGAGTTTTAGGGACAGTCGTGCGAATGTAAATTAGTAGGTATTGACGACACCCACACGCGGCCCACCACGCGGACTCTTCTGGGGACACATGGGGTCTTAGGAGTTTTAAGGATAGTCGTGCGAATGTAAATTAGTATCGACGATATCGAAAAAAATAATTCTGCCGGATGAGCTGAACGTGACACCATCATGGCCAATCTGTTGTTCAACCTACAATACAAGTTCACGTAAAGCAAGGTAAACTTAAAGGTGCCTTGAATCACAAACGTGAACTGGCGACCGGTACTGTGACGTTGCCAGCTCGGTAACGGTTTTAAGTTCTGAAGATTCGGCGGTGTTTTCAACTCACCTTTTGTTTCAAAATATCTCGGTCTCCCTACCTACTTTTGAACTATTTATCTTACCCCGAGAGGGGGACTGGTCAGCACAAATGAATTAGGAAAAAGTACCTACATAAGAAGAAGAAGTATCTTACTTGTTCGTGGGGTGGCTATGCGGTCGCTGATGCGGCACGACGCGTCGCGGCGCGTCCTCGTCGCTGCGCGCGCTGCACGAGCTCTGCTCGCTGGCGTCCGACTCGCTGGACTGCTCCTCGCTGGCGTCACCCGCCTCGCAGACGGCGCCTTTCTTCGTAACCAAGCAGTGTCAGACGTAGGTAGATCAAGCAGTGTTAGAGAGCTGCCACACTGGCAGATTGCAAACGTTTTCAAAACGTAGCGGCGACGCTGCGTGGCGGAAACGTTGTGCATCCGCGGCGTCTTCGCCGCGTCGCCGCTCCGCTTTGAAACCGCTTGCAATCCGCCAGTGTGGCAAGGCCCTTAGACGTGCCAATTGGGAGTCACACGGCCAGTTTGTGGCATAAGGCTGGTATGGTTTCAACACAGACCACATTATGTGGTCTGTAGGTTTCAAGCAGTGTCAGACGTAAAGTATAGTGGTACCAGAAGTCTGGATAGCAAGATTAGCAAGACAGTTGGTAGTCACGCGGCTAGTTTGTGGCGTAAGGCCCGATTTCCAACAAAGCGGAGAGTTATTTCTACACCTCTCCGCTTAGTTTTAGTGGAAACTGGGCCTAAGTACCAAAGTAACTAGGCAGTGACGCAGATTAAACGCTTTGGAGAGTTAAGTAGGTACACGGCAAAAGTTCGTGGTTTAGTGATAATATTATTGGAAGTTGGAACTTTTGTCGTAAAAATTAATAAAATGAAGCATGTTCAAAAATATTATGGACTCTACCGACTACATAATACTGTGCTATTAAAGTTTCCTAGATGCGTGTACTACTGGGTTCGTAGGTCTTCGTTGTCTTACCAACAATTAATGCAAAAAAAGCAAAGTTATTTTGTAGCAGTGTACACTACCAACTAGAAGCGTAATTACTACTAACATTAATATTTACAAGAACCCTCCATCTGTAACTAGTAACTACCCACAGGTAAGTACAGTCACGGAATGAAAAGATTCGTCAGTTTTCAAATTGATTCCTTCAACGAATTCCTAAAACGAAAATAATCTTTAAGTAACTGTTCGTCAGTAAAGTTCAAAATTATTCAGATCAAAGTTGTTTGACGATTTAACTTGTCAAGAAGATTATTATGATTGATAAACTAAAACCTTCTTGTTGGTTCAACCTGCCATTATCTATTAAATAAAAAAAACTACATTTTGTAACATTGCACTGATGGGATAGAAAAATAAACAAGCAAAACCTTATTCGTTAGCAAACGTCATATTTATTTAAATGTTAGCAGCAATGTTTCTTGCACGGTTATGTTGGCAGGTTTGACTCTTACAGTACCTAGTGCAAGCGAAAACCGACACTAAGGTGACGAACCTTTTCATTCCGCGACTGTACTTGAATGATCAAACGAACTTACCAAGTGAAGTTCGATCTAAATTATCCTGTTTTCGCCGAAGAGATTTAAGGTCCCTCCCAACCCGAAGATTTCTATATCTTCTTCCCTGGAGGTAAACGTCAATGTCATCTCTTCTCTAAATATAATGAGACCGCTCGGACACCGAGCCCACAGCGTGGTAGGGGTGGGGTTGCCCGCTCTTTTGTTTTTTAATACTACTACGCTGAATATTGTGTGCGGATTGGGTTGTCGTACAGGGGTACTACATGGTAAAATAAATCTCTTCGGCGAAAACAGGATAATTTAGATCGAACTTCACTTGGTAAGTTCGTTTGATCATTCAAATTTGTGAAATCTTAATTGTAATCTGTTTTGCGTCTTTAATAAATAAATCACAAAATTTTAAATTTTCTGCCCCAGTAGCCAACAGCTCTGCGAGCTATGTGCCGCGCCCACTACCATTTGATTTTAGCGATTCTGCGGGCTATGCCGGTCACTTTGGTTCTCCTGCGGATCTTCTCATTTCTGATTCGATCATGCAGGGAAACTGTGATAGCTCAATGAATTAAATAAATACTTTCAGGCGATGAAGCAGTAGCAAAGATAGAAGACCTAGAACTGAGCCGACCAGTCGTGAACGGCAGGATAGTCCACTGGGACAACATGGAGAGGGTCTGGCACCATGTCTTCTACAGGGAGCTGAAGGCTGCACCCGAGGACCGAGCTGTGATCCTGGCCTGCTCGGTTACTACGCCTATTGAAGAGAAGTGAGTAGATTTTCAAATATAACACAAATACCTATTTATTATTAGTATAGATGAAGATCACTTATTATTCATTCACTTCCTAATCACAAAATCTTGAGACACTTGACCTATGAAGACCTGATTTTCGGAATAAAGACTTTCTGTCCTTCGTATAGTCTTATGAACTAGGTATATCAATATTACACTAACTATAGTTAAACCGATCCAGCCGGCTTAATCTTGAATAAGTAATAGACAGAGCTGCTTTCGCAATTTATAATATTAATACGGATGAAAATACTCATGGTAGGTAATATACGCAATTTACAAACTTGTTTCGTTTCTAATCTCGAGTCGTAGGTCTAACAATTGTAAGTACTAATCCTAAAGCTTTTAGCCGAGTCCCGTCTTAGCTTTCCCAGTTTCACTGACAGGCGTTTTAAATCCAACCAACACGTGTTGGGAACAGTTTGTGGAGTAACCGGGACGCAGGGATATGAAGGCTTAGTGCTGAAGACGCCGAACGACCACCGGGCCTTGTAATAAGAGAGGACCGCAAATGTGTTTCCCAAACCTTTTGGGTCATAACGTAGTTTATTAATACTCGTTTGTTTTTCTTAAACTTGTTCTTTAGAGCGATTTTTTTTCTTAATTATAATTGGTATGTTTTTGTTCTGTTCCGCGCACACCCCTGATAAAGATGAACTACAACGAATTGTCCCACCCGTGATATTGACAGAGGGATCCGGATCGCTGGTCCCGATTTTTGACACGTTAGAAACTTTAAAGTTGAACGATGGTGGCGCCCCACTGTCATTGTGTTTGGTGGGATGTAGTTCATCTATACCAGTATCATGAAAAAAAATCTGCCACTAAAATGTAAACCAGATCACTAATTATTTATACTCTTAAAGATCGATGGGAAAAAACATAGAAGTATTATCACTCCTCACCCAACACTGCCATTCCTACTTTACATTGTCAAACTAAATACGTTAAGCTGACAATGAATGAATGAATGTAATTATATTTTAATCAAGAACAAAGAACTTACTTGTAGGTACGTCTTAGTAATTGCTTTAGTAACATAGTTAAGAACACTTTGAGAACCAGTGGACTGGGGCAATGTTACTTAGAAGGTGTAATTAAGATACTTGTACTTGTTTAATGCTTTACTCCAGCTTCTGGACAAAAATAAGCTTTCTTATTGCAGCCATTATGGCTCTTTGTGAAGGTTGTTTAGAAAATTGGCCTTTCTAGTGAAAGCTCGAACAATGAGAGAACTACATCTTTGGAACTTTTTGATTTAATGAGGAGATGGTGATGTTTAATTCATTATTTTCAAGTTTAGTAATTTTTATCTAGGACTTGATCAATAAAAAATAAATATCGTGCAAAATAAGCCTAAAAGCTATCACCTTATTTGTTTACTAGTTACCTTAACGATACACATTCTTTTGTAAAATAAAACCTTATCAATATTGAATTATAACGATGGCAATAAATTCGCGAGTGGATATAAGCGTGAAAAAGCTATCCTCGGCGACAGGCGATCACTTTACGCCACGTGAATAATAAAGCTCGGCTAGACGTAGTATAATCGAATACAGTAGATTAACAGGCCATTTTCCAGTAATCTTCAACGCTATAGTATTTTAGTTCATTCATTCATCAACAATAGAAAAAAAAAACAATAAGGCAAGCTAAATAAAAACGTTTTATAAAAGGGTTACAATATGAAATCAAATAAACGCTAAAACCCTAAACATCTCGTGATGAAACCATTCATGGTATAGATCTGAGTAAATCTCGTTTTGTAAAAACACGGACGAACAACTATTGGTAATTTTACCTCATATTCTGTGGTCCAGTGAGCAAACACGGTCAATGTTTGAAGTGGATCAATTCCCGATATATCTGATAATTTTCGACGCAAATTGGCGACACTTCATGTAGCGAATTATTAAAATCAACCTTTGCGCTCGTGAGAATAGTTAGTGAATAATTTCACCGTTTATTATCGGGGAATGCTATAAGCCCCTGTACAGTGGTTTGAAAGTTTGCCTGATGATTCGTAGATACCAGTTTTGAGTCGATATTGTTTTTGTGAGAGGATCATCATCAGGTTATTTTGTTTCCACTGCAGGAGCACGACCCCCTCTAAGGCGGTCATCAAGGTTGTCAAGGCCGCGCTCCGCCGCGGAGCGCGTGATTTCGTATAAAAAAATCCCGCGCGCAGACGCGTTGTCAGTGTGTAGTGCCGCGCGTGTTTTCTATACAAACTGAGGTACTTGCATACAATGATTAAATCTGTCGTCCCGCGTACCGCGGCGGAGCGCGGCGCAGTGTGATAACCGCCTAACTTACCAGAGGCAAATTGAGGATTTGGCCTACATTCCCCACGCGGTCTGACGGATGGGGAGGAGAGAACTTTACTCTTGAAAAAAATATCAACTCACGAGAGGGGGAATAATTAAAAAAAAATGTCAATGTTCTGTAAAATCAAAATCTTTAACTTGCACTAAAGTAAGAATTTTCGAAAATAGGGTTGATTGTACCTAACAATGCTACATCACAATAAACACATCTGTGTAGGTATCTTTTCCTATTTAACACCAACATGTTATGGCTTCAAGGCAAATTCCTTCCTCTTCATTACAGGCTCACATTATAATAATGCTAGTAAATATTACCTCCATCTATTGAACATGTCTATTAGTCTGTTAATTAATTAGTAGAGTTGATTCAACTACAGTAAGCAATTAATAATTTAATTATCTATACTTATAATAAATCTGTAGAGAGGTCAATTCTGTACATGAAATATATTTTCAAAATAACTATCAGGGGGTGATGTGATCGATACTGATGCCAAAAATGCAATCAGTAAAATTTTTGTCTCTGTCTGTATGTTCCTTATAGAAATAAAAACTACTCGACGGATTTTAACGAAACATGGTACAATTTTTCTTCATACTCCTGGGCAGGTTATAGTATACTTTGGAATTCCCACGGGAACGGGAATTAGCGGGAAAATCCTTTTGTATGAAAAATCTAAATTGCTTAAGTTAGACGCTTGAAAGGACATTGTCAGAAACCGCCTAAAAAACCGCCCAAAAACATTAACCCATCATAATTATTTTCTATTTTTTTTAATACATTAAGCACCCTTTCATTCTAATGGACACTTAAGCATTGAAAAATTAAATAAATAAGTCTTTTAACGTTTATTCTATAATACTATTACAACTTCCGGACGTTTTAGTGCGTGGCATGGTCTAAAACCTATCAAGTTCCATAATTTTTGCCGATAAAATCTGTACGAGGCATTACCGTACTTTATTGCTGGGAGTCCATGTATAGTGATGTTCCTGCGGCCATCNCACAGATGCCAAGGTGACTTTTGAAACTGTAGTTATCGGTTTTTAGATGTTACGAATAATTATTTCTCACAATTTTTGAAATGAGAGCTGGGTATGCGTATCTTTTCTCGTAGTTATCAGTTTTTTAAGGATGTTAAAGTTATCGTGACCGAAAAAATATCGGCCAATGTAAAGGCATTAAACAATACCTATTGTGGCAATGCGGAAAACTACGCAAATAATTTATCTGTTGCTGTAAGTTCGGCGCACATAAATACGTATACATGCAAGTACTTGAGAAAATATATTGTGGCCAAGTCCGGTGATGGCGAAATTTACTGCCTTTATTTAGTAGAATTGGTAAACTATTTTATTTCTAATTTTTTTGCCAATTGTGTAAAGAGTTCTATAGGAGCGTTACTGTTTATTTATTTGCTTGTCATATGGTAAATGCGCTAAGGATAATAGTGAACTAGAAACGGTTATGTACTTAAAACAGATTTTTTTATGCAAGTTAATTAAAAAATTAAGTGTGTGTGTGTACTGTGTGTGTGTGTGAGGATATGGCGCCCTCAGCTTGCACTTAGCTGTTGTTAATAAAGTTCAATTTCATCCTGAAATAATGGAACCTCGGTGAGCTTTCAAAGATCGATTTACAACGAATATTCGCCGGCTTATAGCACTAATATTTCTTGCGTAAGCATGCCCTAGGTACCTTCGCTTCGCAGGCAATACATTTACTCCGGAACGAAATGTACCAACAGTGGCACATCATGCTGTAGCATCTTATGGGGTTGTAATAAGAGTGATTTTGGCAAATTTTATTTAGTCTGGTGTGGAGTGTATTTCAGATGGAAGACGATTTGTTGGGTATAGGTGTCGGTCCGATGATATATCGTATTATTGATGTAGGTCTTGCAACAAATATATTTGTGTTACTGTTCTTTTGTGATTGAAAATCCGCCTATTACTCCAGGTGGCGTTGGTTCGATCTAGACTAAGCTACAACATCTTACTTTATCTTTAACAAACGTCAAAAATCTGTCAAACTCCATACAGATAACATCGGTTATTGTTATAGTTACGGTTAAAGCAAGTTAGTCCAAATTAGAACTCATAATAAAAAATAGTCTGCACAATTCAAAAAAGAAAACTATAAGTACCTGAAGTCTGGCACGGTATAAGTATTGCTGAAACTGGTATTTTATTTATTTTTTGATGTTTTTGCCTAAAAGGTATCTCATGATTTTTTATTATCCCACCAAGACGTCCCAAAGACACCTCACATAAACGTACACATTTTAATTCTGTATTAGAATACGAACGAAGTCAGAAGGGATCACTAGCTCTCTCTCCTGTATGTATTATTACTGTAAAAGCTCTACATTTCTTTCTAAAGTATGCCCTAGGTGTTTTCTTTTTCAGGAGAAAATATAACTCTGACGGCGGACGATTTGTAGAGGGCGCCGGAGCTTTAGTTATTTGATGGTTTTTTTTCTCAGTAGAGTAAGTGATCAGTATTGGTTACGACAGACATTCGAACGGATGGACGATTATTATAAAGAGTAGTGCTCATAATAGTGCAGTGTTTAATAACATTAATAGCAAACAAACAACTGACTGAAACATGCATAGGCAAGTTTCAACCATTGCCAAAGTAACTGTCGAATAGTTACTTTAATTTTAATCATAGGACTTAACTTATTTTTTCAGGACAGATTAGCTTTAGGATTTATAATGATTTAGTGAGAATTTTGAAAAACTTTGTCACGCTCTCCTGAAAAGTGCCCAAAACTGAGTTTGTCCTTGTAGTGTCGACGTGATTATAAAATCGACATTTGTGCCCAAAATGAGTTATGATGTTTTCCTAGCAAGTATCGACATCATCATAAAATCGACAATCTTTTTACATCGAAAAGTCCACCCATAAATACGCTAGATAAAAAGCGATTGCTGAATTTGGGCTTGTTTTAAAACTGCGGAGGCTGTTGGTAGGCGCTGCACGCCGCGCGTGTCTAGAATGTTACACCGGTGGCGAGCGGACTATCGACAGAGGCTCTTGAGTGGAAGAAATTCTGCTTAAATATTTTTCTTGTACACAAATCTGATATTATCTTTACCTACTTTTAAGGGCCCGGAGTTTTTTATGTTAGGCGAAAGTTAATCGCGTCTGAAGCTCAGCTACGAGTAGTTTGACTGTCGTAGCGTAGGCATGAGTGCTTTAAAAGCCTATTCGTAGAAAATAATTTACTTTTAAGCGCTCTACATCCATACAATTCAACACCTCTACACAAGTATGTATGAAATACCAAAGCTAGGAATACTAATAACACGTTACTCAAGAAATTACATACAGTAGGGATCTCATTATGGTATAAACTAGGTAGAAGGAGGTCACTCGGCAGAAGACCAAAGTAATGGACGTACTTAGTTTTAAAAAGCATAAACTATCAAAACTGCACTTATTATAATTAACATAAGATGCTACAGTGTTTATCTTGATTTGAAGTCGTATTAGTTACTGTGACAATTCATTTAATAGCCCTAACCTCCAGCTTCTCTATGCTAGAAACCTCACACCTCACCTTAAGTAGGTACAGTTAGCGTCAAATAGGTAGTTCTTAACACCCAAAGTAGGCAAAAAGTTCTTTTTTATAGTTGGAATAAGGTAGTGTTATCAACTTTTTGGCCACTTTGGGTGTCAAGAACTATTTGATGCTGACTGTACCTACTACCGATATTATGTTTGTACACTATGTATTTCAGAGCACTATCGACAGTGTACATTATCTAGTGCAATATTATCCCGAATCCCAGAAGACAATATACTGTTCACCTATGGACCTATGGCTTTAGAGACAATTTTGCGACAATATTGAAATATTTTGTGACTGTTACGTAACTTTTCACCTGCACTTGAAATAAGTGGCAATATCTACTCTAGGGGGTATATGATGCAAAATATTCTGGTATCTTTAAAGCTCTTTTGCAACATAAAGCTAAGGTCAGAAAAGAAAGCTTTAGCTATCAGAAAGCATAGGTCTGACCTATGTATCGGCAAATACCATATTTTTTATGACATGGTATCTACCTAGCTTTCTGGTATGCATTTCCTATTTAATTTTGTTAACATTTCTGTTGGGCTAACATTATAATTCACTGCATAACAAGTTTTCAAGATAACTTGACCCTACAATCTGCCTCAAAACATTGTCTTCCTAGTTTTGGTACAATGTAGCCAGGTCCCACAGGACGCGTGACACAAGCAATGCATCTCATCTAATCCATGTGATACGGAGCAGGTGCCGTACTAGTTCCGTACTAGCTATTTTACGTACTACGTTGAATATGCCCAGGTGTGTGTCAGATGCCTATGCTGATTGCAATAGAGTTGATAATACGTATTTTTTTAAATAACGTGCTTAATTTGCACTGGTATTTTAGTATGAGATAGCATAAGCAAAGAGCTGTTAAATATAGCCTAGACCAGTTAAGAAAAAAATGTCCAAACACTAAGTTAAAAAGAAAATTAACTACTGAAGTCACGTAGTTCATTAACCACCATAGAAGCATGATATGAGACGATTCTTCCCATATCCCATAGAACGTCCGTTGATTAAAAGAATTATTCATACAAAATTCATAAAAATCTTGTCTGTATTAAATACGACTGTCAAAGCGTATGAAACGATCGCGTCCGCCGACCCAGTGGGAAATGGCACGTGTATTGAAAGGTATTCCTCAAAAATACCCTTTTAAAGGTAATGGAATAATTCTGATTCATGTTACATTACATTTTTAAATACACAATAATACGCTTTTACACTGATTTGCCTTTGATGGAATTTGCTTTATTAGAAAGGTTAAATTACAATAAATACAATTAAGTGCAGGTGCGGTTTTGTTCCCCAGTCGATGAAGCACCTGATGTCGTGCCCTGAGTGCCCAAGCAACTGCACTCAGTAGGATTTGATGAGTGCTACTGACAACGCCACTCTTGTGGCGGAGTTTCGAGCTGACACTGTGTAGGTTTGTTGTCGACACGAAAAGAAGAAGAAGAATAAATACAATTGTTACAAAGCTATACATAAAATATTTTTTTAGCATGCATAATTTTGAGGCAACTTAATAACCACGATAGCCGAACGGTGAAGGTGTCGGACTGGGTGACTCGAGATTCGAGAAACGCTAGTTCAAACCCCGCAACGCTCGACTATTGTGGTGAATCTACTCGTAACACCAGCATAGCTTAAAACGAGGGACTATTAAAAAAAAACTTTTAAAAAATACTCAAAGCTTTTTAATAATGAAAAATTAAGGTTTGAATGACTATAAACTACGCCATTTTGTAAAACAGTCGCCATTTTGATTAAAACGAGGGGTATTAAAGGTACTATTAAAAAAATACTTTTAAAAAATACTCAAAGCTTTTTAATAATGAAGAATGAGGGTTCAATGTCTTTATAAAACGCCATTTTGTAAAACAGTCGCCATTTTGATTACGGCTCCAAAGAGAACTAAATAATGTAGTTGGGATGTGTCCAGGCGACCTTTCTAGGTCCTAAAGACTCTTTAACGATGATTGATGACGTTGAGCACCACAGACAACTCTAGTCAACAGCGAAGTAAAGAAAAGGATTTTAGCACTAAAAATATTTTATTTCAAGCGTGAATTTCAACTTAAGGAAATCAACTGCCTCTATTGGGAATTTGGGAATAGAATCCATCTACAAGGTGGACCGACGAAATCGTAAAGGTAGCAGGGAAGCGCTGGACGCAGGCCGCTACCAATCGATCGATCAACGTGGAAAGCATTAGGGGAGGCCTATGTTCAGCAGTGGACGTCCTATGGCTGAAATGATGATGAATGGAACCCAAGTGGGTAAGTAGTGAGATGCAGGGAAAAGCTTCCTCGCTGTGTTAAAAAACATATTTAATTTTATGTTGGTTGCGAACGTTATCAAATATTTAGACTAAATTCGAATTTCTAGGTATCTTTCTTTGACGCCCGTATTCACAAACGATGCGAGAAATCGAACGCACAGCGTTGAAATAGAGCTCTGTGATTGGTTCGTGTGTCACCCTGTGCATCCACGAGCACTATGAGACCTCATAGTAGTGTTTGTGAATACGGGCATGAGTCTGTTAACTAAAGCAATACAAAGTTTCTCTAAACACCCACAAAATAAAATTTTTATATCTAACGGAGCAAGTTCGGAACAACCGTATCCTCCCTGAGCTAACAAGCTGGATGTACCAATGAATGGCAGGATAAGCTCTCCTTTTAGCTTATTTCAGCGATACAGATCTAAGTCTAGACTGCTGGATACCATAATGGAAGCAAATACAGTGGGACAACCGCACAAAGTAGATGCAGTACTAATAGACTAAGAGCTAGTGAACGCCACACCACGCATAGCTGCCAAAGCCACGATGACCCAAACTTCATGATTCACCAACATTCTATCCTATAATGGGAGCATACGCTGACAAACTTTCAGCTTTTTTATAATGACGTAGGTCTGGCGTTCACGAGCTCTTAGTCTTCTTAGTATAAGTAAGATTGTAGTGTATATTTCAGTTGCAAAAAAGTGAATATTAGGTACAACATAATATACCACAGTGTTTAACTTAATGATACACAAAATACATATGTATGAAAAAATATTTATCTACACTATATGCCAATAGCATTGGAAAAAAATTTTTACTAACTATAAAAGATCAGGTGCAGACATTATCCTACTGACGGATTTTTAATCTGAGCAGATTTTGATGAAACTTTATTATTTGTTCCCTATAAAAATGTAGTCTCGTCAAATTCTGTCAGTACCATTGTAGTAACCACTAGCACATGGATTTTCTGAACGTTCCTATCTTATGCCACAGTCACTAGTGCATTAGTTTAGTTCTTAAAGGAACTCCGCTGCAAGATGTCATTAATTCTCTGCAAAGCCAACTGTCTTCGAGTTTGTAAAAAGGATTTCTACAATGTTTATCAACTTTGTATCTTTATAGTCATTATAAAAATGTCTTTTTCAATACAGACTATAAATAAATAAATAAATTACCACATGAGATTCCAATTTGAACTTAAGTACATCTTTATTGATTTTGTTACATGGACTATATTAAATTTGATAAGGAAGATACCTAATGTATTGAAAATCTTATTATCACACGAATGGTTTGATTCCGAGTATAATCTACTACTACGTAGTTATAAAAGTGAATAGTAAACTTTGCGCTGCTAAAGTTAAAAATAAATATAAACTACGAGTAATCCAGAACGATATCAATTTTCCACTCAAATACCACCGTAACAAAAACAAACAGCGATTATTTACCAAATCGGCGGCCATCAGGCAAACGCCGGGCAATTTGGACTAAGCACAAAATCGCCCTACTACAACATTTTCAACGACGCTACAACGACATCTAGGCCAGGGATGGTCAACCAAAGGAACGCGTGCCATCAATGGCACGCGACCAATCACAAAATTCATTACGAAACAAAATACTTAGTATATAAAGTGTTTTGAATGAGGGCTATCGTATTTGTCCTCATCAGTTGGCGCAATGGCTAAGACAATGTCGTTAACTGGTGATCGTTGAATGGGTTGGAAGACTATCATAATTTTTAATCACTAGAGTAGCACCTCTGTGAAGTAAGGTCATGTCACCCGACATTACCGTCTCTTGTACGATACCCCTCATCGTTCGTTCGTTCGTTTCAGCCAAATGACGTCCACTGCTGGACAAAGGTCTCCCGCAAGGATTTCCATAACGACCGGTGTTGCGCTGCCCGCATCCAGGCTCTTCCCGCGACCTTCACCAGATCGTCCGTCCACCTAGTGGGAGGCCCGTCCTACCCCTCATAGCATTAGGTATTTTTTAAGCATCAATCATTTTCTTAGAAAGTGGCACGTTATACGTAAAGGTTCGCCACCCCTGATCTAGGCTATTTCCCGTATTCCTAAATTGGAAGTAACTTTCAGTTGGTTTACGTGGAAAAACTAACTAAAATTGTCGTTCAGAGTTCGGAATGAGTTAAGTAAGTATACGATACCGTATAATGACATTTGAACTAGTTGGATGGTTCCCAGGAATTCCAGAAAGTTCGGGACCTAAAATGTTGTTTATCCAGGCATCATTTATTCTAAGACTAGGTACCTCAATTTATCATAATTAATAGTATCAGGCGTTACTTTGCGGAAATCCATAATTCGATCTACCCAATTTATCATTCTAAGAACAAAAGGCACACTAATTTCAACAATAAGGGCTCGTTCCCACAGCGATCCAGTTTTGCTGGATCCAGTATAACTCACAAAGGTGACTGACTGACTGACTGCCTGACTGACATAGTGATCTATCAACGCATTCAACGCACAGCTTAAACCACTGGACGGATCGGGCTGAAATTTGGCATGCAGGTAGATGTTATGACGTAGGCATCCGCTAAGAAAGGATTTTACGAAACTCCACCCTAAGGGGGTAAAACGGGATCCACGCGTACGAAGTCGTGGGCGACCGCTAGTGCTTAATATTTTAACTTCAGTGTTTCAGCAATTTGTAGCTGCCGATAACCGCGCAGTTTCACTACTGCATCGTTTCATATCTGGCCATCAATAAAAAAAAATGAACATTGCTTTCGTTATTGCCACAGTTCAAATGGGGAGAGTAGGCTCATATTTTTAACCCTACAGCTAGTTTTGATTCAGAAACTTATTGTTTCGTTGAGTGTCTTATAGGCTCATATCTTAAACCTTCTCCTTGGTTGAATTACAATATTAAGATCAATCACAGGACAGATTATAAGACTTTAAATTGCATCGAGTTTAGAGCGTTGTTGTCTTGTAATACCCGTACAGCAGACAGACCTCAGTGTTGTTGTGTATCAAAGAAGAACAGTGCTAGCATATCGAGATTAGTTATCTAGTACTACTGTAACCTTCATCTTTTGAGTATCACAAAAAAGTTTGGCTTTTTTTCGTCGGACATGTTCATTTTTGGCGCGTTTTTGCGATCCGTTGGTCGCCGGCCAAATAGGTCGCGGATATGCCCAATATTTCAAGTTCCACGAAGCTTAAACAAATAAAAGCATATAGGCTATGGGGCTAACAAAGATTCAATTTTAATGGGGAAAGAAAGAAGATCACAAGATGACCAGACGAAACAAATTTCCATAGAGAAAAGACTTGTGATGTTGGCGAAAATGTTTTTTTTACACTTGGTCTTAACGAAATTTCTTTATATGTCCTTATTATTTACGGTACTTTAATGTGTCAACTGTTGGGAAGTCATGAAAACAAAGTCTGGTGCAATTTAATGGGATTTTTTGACTAGTTGGGAAAAACGTTTTTTACTACATATGTATAATTAAACTTTTAAAAGACCTTAATATTAAAAACACAATCCTAGATCAAAGCATCATACCGTTAAAGTTTAACGTAGGACTTGTTAATTTTTGCACGCGCGTGCCCTGTTGGTCCCGGGCCAACTGGGTCAATGCTTGATTTACGCCCTGTATGCCCTGCTTGGGGTAATGCCACACTAATGGGACATTTACAGCGGCTTCTGATTAGTCTGCGGGTATTGTGGTGTGGCCCGATGCATATTAAGCGAACGGTAGAATTTATTGGGAACTCTACGAAATAGATGATGCGTTTAATGGATTGAAATGAAATGGTTTTGAGATTTTTTTCATGACACCTTAAAAGTACCACAGGGTTTATTCAATTACTTAATAAGTTTTACAGCTGCACCACCCTGGCTCAGACATTGGTAAGTTTTTAGCGGATGACCCGAGGGGAACCCTGTTTCCCTCGAAGCCGGAGGGGCTCGCCCAAGAGCGGCTTCGTATCAATGGCCCCGGAGGACACCGTCGGGTTTTAGTGGGTAGCCCTCGCTCTTCCGGCGGGGAGAGTCCCACATAACCACTGACTGACTGTCCCCATCAGCCAGAGGGTACGCGCAAAGCATTTCCCGACACAAAAAAAAATACATTGGTAAGTCTATCTAAATAATCAAGTGGATTTTAAGCTCTGTGCAGTCACTCGGGTATGGTTTAAATTCCCACCTGAGGCAGTCGATTTATTCAAGTCTTAAAATCTTATCTCGGGACAAGCACCTTAAATGCCAAAATCCTTAAATAAGTATAATTACATTTATAAATGCGAAAGTACAATTCGAAACACGTCACCTAAAGGTACATAAAGCTGCCAGAGTGTTCAAGTTACTATGCTGGCTTTCATACTACATGTATATTAATTTTCAACTGTAGCTTTTAATTACGAAAACAATAACATTATACAAGTAGCAATCCATGAAACGTATCCGAATAGGAGCGACGTTATTATGCAAGCAACGCCGCAGCCGTAAACTAGTCTGCAACTTGTAGGGGTGCCAAGTTATGAATTTATTTTAACATTTTTCTCGAAGTTACTTTGTAAAATTCAAATGTTTTGCAGCAAAATATTTTTTAGAATTTTTTAATACTGCATGTATAGCTAAGCTTATTATTTTAATACTCATTTATACTAACCATAAAAACACACAGATTTGTTGGTTTATTCTTATCATTTTCAAATTAAACATCTGAATCAAATCATTTGGCTCAAAGTTGATCAAAATATTAGATAACTTGGCTGAGTTGCACCCCCTAACTTTAACGGTAACTATAATAATAACCGGTGCGTTTTGCATGGAAGTTTAACGGATTTTTGAAGTTTGTTAAAATTAAATTAAGATGGTGCAACCCAGCCGTTAAATACTTTCTGAAACTACAAATACAAAGCATAAGAAAATGAGAAATGCAACGATTTAACTAAAATCAACATGGCACTTACCACCAGCATAAGTAATGTACTGTCTGTCACTACGATTCTTTCATACTTTCATTAATTGATAAATGCTATGATACTGTAAATCAAGTACGATTTAATCATTGTTTTATCACTGGCAGAGAAAACGATACTTAATTACATTCTTATGACCGTATATGGAGAAAAAAGCTGAATACAACGGGTAAAACTACATGTATCGGTTACAGCGGACAAAAGCAAAAACTAACACCGATATATTACTTTTTGTGGATTCGGCCCGCTGAAGCATGGTGTGCGTGACGACTAACGTGTTTTAAAGATTTTTTTTTAAAGAAAATGATACTTATCACAAAAACTGTAAAAGATACGAATCTCTACATCGCTTTAAAGTCAATCAAATGAATCGGTCTACTGAACTAGGGAAAAAATTAATAGGTTTACCTACTGAAGACTATAAATGACTAGCGGCCGCCCGCGACTTCGTACGCGTGGATCCCGTTTTACCCCCTTTTCCCGAATTTTCTTTGCTATAAACCTCACGGAGCCCGAGACCTTTCCAACGAATGCAAAACCGTGGAAATCGGTTCGTGCGTTCTGGAGTTATAGCGTCAGGGAGGAAAACCCGACTTATTTTTATATAGTAGATTACTAACCAAGTTATTAGTAAGCATTTATAGACTAATATATCTAATCTAAAGTAATAAAATCGATATAAAGCTATCACATCGTTTTGCCAAAATTAATGGTCGAATAACAGTGATCGTTAACAGTCAAGAAAGCTTTTGGCAGAAGAGTAACCCGTTATACCTCTTTTGTAAAGCCTAACAAATTCGATAGAGTTGATTCCGGTACAATAGGGATGTTTCCGGATTACTAATGTTTGGCCAAAAAACGTTTCCCAAATTATCACATCGCAAACAACATTTCGCAAATTTTCATTTGGCAAATTCTCATTTGGCAAAACAACTTATTGCAAACTTTTAATTCGCAAATGTCATTTTTGGCATATTATTGTTTAGCAAATTATTGTTTGGCAAAGTATGTTTTGCCAAATGTTTCATTTGGCAAAAATATTTCACGATAAACTATTTACAAAACAATTTGATTGGTGCATAGAATAGAATACAAATTAGCTTGTGGTTATTATTTTGTTTAGTGGGTAGTTAATATATTTTTTTTTCTAAATAAATTTTCATATTTCATTCTTTTTATCGAAATTTCCAAACGATTCATTAACAATAGAGATGATTCTAGCGCTCGGCGGCCGCTGCCGCGGCACGCTTCGCTCGCCTTCGCGCATTAAGGGTCACTGTTCTAACCTAACCTAACCTTGATGCAATTGAGACAGTGGAAACACTTTTTCACTCAAGTTTATTCAGGCGGCCATATATTATAGAATGAGACAAGATTACATGCGGTATAGGTAGTAGGTATTGGTTACTCATAACCAAGCTATAATCATTTCTGGCTTCGTTTGTAGTCCCTAGAGCCCTAACAATACCTTTTAATTAGATTTAAAGAAAGGTTTGATAGGAAGGAAGACTGCACTAAGGCTTTCTTGGCCTCAGTGGGGGAAATGAAACACAACGCGGACGGTTGATATCTGGTTTATTACTGTTATGCTATTGCTATATAACAAGATTTACTTAATGTACACAATTCAATGTGTCCAGTCCAATGTGCCGTCGGTGTAGAGTGCCTACGGTGCACGTTCGTTCAGGGTTCATGGGCCAGTCGGTTAGCATGTTGTAGGTCGCGGTCGATGCTGACTTGCTCGTACAGTATCCTTGTGGGCAAGTAAGATTAACCAATTCATCTTTTTCCTTGAGGGAAAAAATTTGCCCCCATTACCTTTTACCATTGTCGTTCTTATCGTTAAATTGCATAAAACTACACATAACTCAACACAACATCTACCAAAATCAATTTTCAATCAATTTCAATTTCATTTTTGGTGCAACAGTCATCTTGACATTTACTTTTTTTAAGGCAAAGGAAATTACATTATGCACCCAAACCACAGAGTACCTACAGACATAATAGTCCAAAATATCTTTTTTGTCTTTAAGAGCGTTTACGCCGTTTGGCGCAAAAACAGTACTTTTTCAACTCGTTACAATCATTAACCAGTAATACTACAAATATGTTATAGGCATAAATAGTTAGGCAATTTCGTCGTCTAAATAGTTAATTGAGAAAATATTGCTATTTGTTTAGCATTTAAGAATTCTATCAAGATAAGTCCACACAGGTTTTGTAAATTTCCACTTTAGCGTCAGTTTACAAGCTGAAATTTTTATAAAAAATACTGTGAAAACGATTTAACAAACAATTATATCCTATAGCATAGATCCTTGGGCAAATAGTTATCTGAGAAAATTTTAAGATTTAAGCATTTTACAATAAGAAATCACAAATTAAAAGAACGTGAAATACCCAAAAATCAAAGTGATTTTTTCACCAATATTCTTCCTTTATTCAACACAAAAATAACTTAATATAATAGAAGAATATCTTATCTAAAATATTTACTTTGAAATTTAAAATAATTCATTGTAGTTTTTTTTCTATGAGTATTTGAAAACTACTATAAATCGCCGCGCACGAATCGTTCAAATTCAGTCCGCCTCGNAATTTGAACAAATGAATTATTTGCGAAAAGTACAGTTGCTAAAAGTTTATTTGGGAAATGAAACTTTGGCGATAAGTTGTTTGCGAAGTGAAATTTGGCGAAAAGTAATTTGGCCAAACGGAAGGATACCGATGTTTCCTGGATAAAAAAGCAAGAGTTTTAATTAGTCCGTCAGTTAGCTTAGAAAAAATACTCGACACGTATTTTTTCACTTTTTAAAACTAATGAAAATGTAAAGAGATAAAGCGTACCAAAGTTCTAAAGAAAAGGCCCGTGACGTCAGTGAGTGCGTAAAAGTGCAGCACTTTGTGACGTCGCGCAAAACTTCAACGCACTATAACTTTGTAATTATTTGTTTGACTGACAATTAAAAATATACGTGTTCAATATTTTATAAAAAAATTTTTTTAGGGAACTGGCCTATTCAACATCTAAGGTTGTCTGTTCTTTCTTAAGGAACCATAAGAAAGAGCAGGATAATATTTTTAGGATCAAAGGTCATCCTCAGCCCTGATAACATATTTGAAACGAAAGCGGAGCGTCCGAAATCAGTCGCTGTAATAAAGTTTTATGGGCACATTAACAATTGTTGCAAAGATGCTTTATAGCCGTTATATTCTTTTATGACGGACATACAGAGTGACTTAA